>NC_045159.1:20857973-20975473 GCF_900700415.2 Clupea harengus | reverse complement strand
TGGTAGTTGTTGTTTGGGCTGGTAAGTTTGAGGTACTTCTCCCAAAGTATCAGAGTAGCTGCCATTTTAGTTTGCTTGAGTTTCATGTGATTTGATGTCTGAAATCCTTTTTTCTTTATGACACATTAATTGGAATCCTCTCTTGTTTTCCATCTGTCTCTTTCTGTCTTTCTTTGTCGTTCTTTCTCTCTCTCTCCTTGTGCACCCCAGGCCACGGCTCCACTCCTCCACCCAGATACCCGTCAGAGGGCGTGGCTGGAACATTCAGACCAGTAAGACTCGCGTCTCTCTGCTGAGTCATCGCTGCTGTGATTTCACTCATGTGCTGGGTGGAGTGTTCATAACCTGTTTTCTTTTTTTCTCTCTCTCTCTTTTCCTTCTCTCTCTCTCTCTCGCTTCCTTCTCTCTCTCTCTCTCTCTGTCTCTTCCTTCTCTCTGTCTCCCTCTTCCTTCTCTCTCTCTCCCTCTTCCTTCTCTCTCTCTCTCCCTCTTCCTTCTCTCTCTCTTCCGTCTCTCTCTCTCTTCCTTCTCTCCCTCTTCCTTCTCTCTCTCTCTCCCTCTTCCTTCTCTCTCTCTTCCGTCTCTCTCTCTCTTCCTTCTCTCTCTCTTCCTTCTCTCTCTCTCCCTCTTCCGTCTCTCTCTCTCTTCCTTCTCTCTCTCTTCCTTCTCTCTCTCTCTCCCTCTTCTCTCTCTCTCTCCCTCTTCCTTCTCTCTCTCTCTTCCTTCTCTCTCTCTCTCTCCCTCTTCCTTCTCTCTCTCTCTCTCCCTCTTCCTTCTCTCTCTCTCTTCTTCCGACAGGTCCGGGCAGCGCCGCCGCCCCCTCCACCCAAGCCGCAGCAGCAGGCGCAGGGCCAGGTGCAGAAGAGGGAGGAGGTGGAGGTCACGCTGGTGTGAGGGTGGCGCTGTGCTCCCACCCTGCTCCTGCTCCTGCTGCCACAGTCACCATCACCACCCTAACCCTGCCCCCCGCCACTGATCTCTCTCACCCCCGGAACTGGCACTCTGGGTCTGTGCAGGCTGGCACTGCCCTCTTGAGTCCAGCTTCCTGGTCTGAGAAGAGAATGGAGTCAACAGAAGGGCCTCTGTGTGTGTGTGTGTGTGTGTGTGTGTGTGTGTGTGTGTGTGTGTTTGTGTGTGTGTGTGTGTGTGTGTGTGTGCATGTCTCTGTGTTTGTGTGCCTGTGCGTGTGTGTGTGCATGTGTGTGTATGTGTCTGTGTGTGTGCATGTCTGTGTGTGTGTGTGTGTGTATGTGTGCGTGTGCGTGTGTGTGTGGCCTCGATCAAGGCTCAGATGACTGGGAGGAGGCAATGGTGACCTGTGCCTTCATCTTTCACCTTTGACCCTTCCACATGTACCCTCTCCCTTCTACCCCTGCTCCTTATACCCTCCTGCCATTGTGTTCTCCTGGACCTCTGGCCCCTGGGTTGGCTCATGTCACTGGGGACTTTGACAAGTAGCAGTTCAGGACGGATATACGAAGAGGGTGCTTGGATAGACAGGGGGAGGACAAGATCAGACTAGACTGGATCTACAGGTTGACTGGATCTAGACTTGAGGTTGGAACTAGTAACGACTGGTCTAGGTGGAAGAGACATTCTAGAGAGCACCTTTATGGTTTCAAATCTGGTTGTTGCAGGAACATTTCCTACGCATTCCGGGAGCTACCCAGCACCAGAGACCGGCCTGTTCTCCGCAGAGTAAGATCAGGCTTGGGGTTACATGCCTGTTCTCCGCAGGGTAAGATCAGGCGTAGGGTTACATACCTGTTCTCAGCAGGGTCAGATCAGGCCTGTTCTCCGCAGAGTAAGATCAGGCTTGGGGTTACATGCCTGTTCTCCGCAGGGTAAGATCAGGCGTAGGGTTACATACCTGTTCTCAGCAGGGTCAGATCAGGCCTGTTCTCCGCAGGGTAAGATCAGGTGTGGGGATGCTGAGAGGCTTTGAGGCTGGCTCCTCAGTGGCCTCCCAGAAGGAGAAGGGAAATGTGGCAATTAGAAAGTTCATGATTTCATGGATTTATATATATATTTATGTGTTTTAGAAAATGCTTCAGTGTGTACGTAACTGAAAGTGTAACTAACATTTCAGCTAAATGGAAGATTCACATGTTTTATCAACTTTGTTTTTTTCGTATTGTTATTAGTACCATTGTTTTAAATTAGGATCAGAGGATGTTTAGCGAGATCTGAAATAGGAAAACGTCATTTGGAAAAGTTTTAGTCTGTTCTTTTAAGCACTTTTAAATCTCAAAACTCAAATTCCTTACACTGTTAGCGGCTTTGGTTCTCTTCAGTTGTGGACATGTTTCAAGTCTAGTATCTTTCAGTTTCATTTCAGTGTTTTTGTATAATTTATTTTCTCAGTCTTAGTAAATGTTTAAGTTGAATTGATTTGATAGCAAGGGAGACAGACTTCTTGGTCTGCGTTTAGGAGTTGGTTTGTGTGTTGAATGGAAAAGCCTTAAAGCCTCAGAGCTAGAGCATGCACAACATTGTTTTAGGCACAAGCATATTTGCATTCTTAAAAAAAAGGGAGAAAAAAAAGGTTGTTTCCCTGCTTGATATCACCTCGATCTCTGTGATACCTGAATGTTTCGTGACTTTTATGACTATCTCTGTGGCCCAGTTCTCTTCTAAATCAGTATTGATGATTTTTCTAACGCTGTAGTGAGGTCACGGCGAGCCTAACAGAATTGGATTCAACTTCAGTATTTTGTTTCACGCTGCTAAGAGTGGCCACCCACATTATGCTGTCTCTGCAACCTTGGCAGAAAAGAAACACACACATGTATGTCTGTCGAAAAGTGTATCTACCTTGTACAAATGAAAATAAATTTTATGAAAGATGGAAAGGTCACATTTATTGAGTTGAACTTAAGTATGACTTGGCATTCTTCCAGAAGTGACATGGATGATATTTAAATATTCCAAGTGTCACCACAGTTGGAACACACCAGCTAACCTACTTCAGGGAGGTGTTTCAAGTATGTGGTTCAGTGACTAACCTGGATAAGGTAACACAGTAAGTTGTAACCCCCCCTAAAAGAGCCCTATCACTTGAAGCCATAGGGCTCTTCTATTATGAGGTTAACCACTTCCTCAGTTAACTAGGTGGTTTAGTTAAGTCACTAAACCATGTACTTGGAATACCCCACAGGTCCTCTCATGAGGCCCAAAGGGAGTTGATGTTTTCTTTGGCTTTGTGTTTGCAGTAGCTGCACCTACGCAAAAGACGTGGAGCACACTCACTCGTGTATGCAGAGTACTCGAGTACGCAGAAACAATGGCCGAGAGCAATCTCCTGAGCATCTTGCACGACCTGTCTGACACAATGCAAAGTTTTAAGAGCGCTAAACAATCATGGAAACGATTTCCAGCAACCAAACCGTGTGACTGTTCACTGTTGAGGAATGTTCACTCAAAGTTGTCCAGACTTCAGGACTCCACTTACTGTTTCAGAACCATGTCAACCACAGAGACACTAGAAGTTTAGAGTTAACACAAGCTCCGAAGTATTCAATAACCATATGAGATTTATTTACACAATACATGCAATACGTCAATATACATCTATAAAAATAAAAAAGGTCACAATGTTCAAACAAAATAATTCAACACAAACATATGAGAAACACCAAAAACGCAACTTAACTGATTACACATGAAGACAGATTTACCACAAAAAACACAGAGGTTCACACACCACTCAGCACCATTAAGTGAGCGTCTCCACTGTGCACAAGTCCCCTGGCGCTCCTTTTACGACAGACCACATAACCCCTCGCTGATGTCCCACAGCTTCTTGGCCACGGCATCGTCCTTGGCCTGGGCGCAAACGTCCTCCACCGCGCAGCAGAAGAAGTAGCGGCCGCTCAGTGGCTCGATGCCCTCCTGCAGGGCGCAGTACAGGGTGGTCTGAGCCCCGGCCTTTGGGTCCAGGAAGAAAAGCCGGGATATGGGCACGACGATCACCATCTGCCACAGGCTGACGTGGCGCGACAGTTCAGTCCTAACAACGCCTGATTGTGTCCAACAGGAAATGGAGACAAAAAGGGAAAATGAGCGGTGAATTTGGAGAGGTGACTAGGTATGGAATTCTTCTAGACACAGAGGAGAAGGCTTCTGTGACTGGAATATGCTTCATCAGACATTATTTGGCACAACGTATCAAATGACCACGTATACTGTGTAATATTTTACACATTTCTAAGTTCCAAAAACAACATGATTTGAGACACAAACAAAATAAGCTTTAGGCACATCTAAAATCTACTCTAGAGAGTACAGACTTATGGCTCTTTAAAGTGCCTTGAGATAATTTCAATTGGTATTAGCACTATGAAAAATAAAAAAAATCTGAATAGAATCTGTGCTTTTCTGTGGCGCTTTAGCTTACCTGGATGAACACTGTAACAGGTGACATTGGTACCCCTCAGTCTCTTGGCCAGCTCGTGGGTGAAGAGGCTATTGCAGAGCTTGCTGTTGCAGTATGCATTGAAGAACTGCCAACTGTAGCGGCCCTCGCCCAGGTCCTTGTTGGTCACGAGGGCATCAAAGTCGATCTTGCCCCAGCGGTGGGCCATGGAGGTCAGGGTCACCACACGGCTCTGAGGGGCCTCTTTCAGGCGGTCCAGCAGGAGACAGGTGAGCAGGAAGTGGCCCAGATGGTTGACCCCGAACTCGATCCCAAAACCGTCCTCAGTTCGCCCATCTGCCACTAGACCTACAAGAGCACACGTGACACAAAATAACATGATAAGACATTAGCTCATAACAACTACTTCAAAATCTAAAATGGGTATGATCATCAAGAAAAAGATGCACACACAAAAAACAAACATCTTAAAGTTAGAACTCAAGTGCTTCAAAAACAAGAAAGTGTGCAATTAAAAAGGTCCTAATACTGAAACATTTCACACTACTGTACTAAACTGTAAACAGTGCTTCAAAAAGTACTTAATTACTACAGAAGGTAAACCTACTACTACACAGATAGCATTAACCCATAGAAGCTACTGATACTATAATAAACGTTTAAAAAAGGTACATTGGAAAAGAGCCATACCAGCATTATTGATGAGCAAGTCCAATCTGGACTCTGTCTTTAAGAAGGTCTGAGCGAAGCAGCGGACAGCCTGAAGACTTGCCAGGTCTAGATGCATGTACTGCACATCAGTGCTCCCAGTCTCCTGATGATGAAACGTTATGTAGCGGTCAAAGTCTGATGCCGTATATCCGCTTCAGATATACTGATGATAAAAACAGCATTTGAAAAAACACACTGAAAACATCACTGGAAAGTTAAGACCTACTCGCTCAATATCCGCTATGGCCTGCTCAGCCTTATGCTTGTTTCTGCAGGCCAAGATGACCCTCGCTCCTCGCTTGGCCAATTCGGTGGCAGTGGCTTTCCCAATTCCAGTGTTCCCTCCTACAAGGCAGAGCATTAGCGATCGTTTGATATAGACAGATCTGCATGTAAATGTCACGGTATAGCAGAGAACAAATCAATATTAGAAACTAATGGCCACTTTGAGGGGAAAAACTAAAAGTAATGTGACGTTATAGCCCTTTTATCTCTAAATCAGGCCTGGTACAACAGCTATCTAAGGCACATGCAGTGCTTGAAATCTGGTTTCTGTTTTCAGACAAAGCAAACTAAATGCCCAGAGGTTTCAGTCTTACATTTTGACATCATGATAGATTTTGGCATCAGACCATTAACCACTAGGTCAAATTATCACAAAGTCTTACCCGTTATGATGACCGTTTTCCCAGCCATCCCAGCAGAACTCTTGCATTCAGCCCTTTTGAAGACAGTTTCCATCAAAAACACGTAAACTCCGAGAAAGACAACGACAAAAGCAATTGCAAACGGTAACATCTTGAAGTCGACTGGTGGACAGCCAGTCTATTCTCTTCAGGTGTATCAGCAGGCGACGGCACAAGGTTTATGTAGAGGCCTGACTCCGTGCCTGTTTGACCGGTTTCACACTTTCGAGTGTGGAGCTGTAGCAGAAAAACCGGTCTAGGATTAACCAATTTTAACCCTGCCAACAAAAAGGAAAAAGAGGGGGAAATCTATTTTTTTTGTTTTCTTTTACTCTACAGCTTATTCGTGTTCTCGGTTAAATGTAGGTCCTTGTTTTATATTCGTTCAACGCCCTAATTTCTCTCTAACAAAATGTGTTGACCTAGATAAATAAAAGGCACACTTCTGCGATGAATTGCTTACATTTCACAATATCTATCGTTGCCTTGTGCAGCAGTGAGAGAAACTTGAACCTCACAGTCAGTCAATCCGTCACTTATCTGTTTGGAATTTCAAGAACTGCAATCCCGTGGCTCCCCGTCACCTTTGTCGGCCTGTGAGTAAGATACTGGAATTACTGACTGGCCTGCTGCTGTCACTCATCTCTTGTCAGTACACATTGCAGCTGTCAGTTCAGTTTGCCTGCGCCATGTGACCATCAATTAACTCTCTGAACACATCTTATTCCTGCGATTCCTTAAGTGCTTACTTTCAGCATGGTCTTTAATTGGGAACGTGAGATCATCCCAGTTGTTGGGATTCACCTGCCATCTTTGCCTCATGGGAGAACGTGGCTTCAGGATGACCTCACCAAACAGAGGCGCGGCAGGGTCGGGCGGGCGGGCGTGACTATCATGAGAACATTCTATTACGCAAAAGGCTATTTTCACGACAGCATCACTCACTTTGCTTGAACATACCGAAGTGTCATTGACGACATGCTGTTGTTATTGTCTACACACATGCAGGGAGTAAATTAATCGTAAAAACCTTAATTGACAAGCCACTGGCCATTGCTCAAGGGGGTCCAGGCCTTGGGCTCTGTAAAGAGCTTTCAGAATTGTCCATGGCGCTGTACAAACGAACACAATTGGACTGAATTAAAGGGACATAACAGACCTGGCCAAATGTACCAAGAAAAATGATTTTTTTATTGTACACGCATGGCATTTATGAGAGCAACACCACTGTGCCTTCAGTCACTTCAGCTTTCTTCACGACAGGCCACAGAAGCGCTCACTGAGTTCCCACAGTTTCTTGGCGGTTGCATCGTCCTTGGCCTTACCGCCCACTTCCTCCACCGCGCAGCGGGAGAAGTAGCGGCCGCTCAGTGGCTCGATACCCTCCTGCAGGGCGCAGTGCAAGGTGGTCTGGGCCCCCGACTCAACGTCAGCAAAGAAGAATACGCCCATGAGCAACCAGAGCATCCTCCACACAGCACCACCGTGACGGGCAATATCCGTCTTAATCACCCCTGCGAAACGTAAAGAGAGGCAAAGTGATACAAATCTGAAGAAAGATAAAGGGAGGCTTTTTCTAAAATAAAACAGTCTGAGGTAACCACACATAAAAATAGATGTTCACAGGTGGGTTTCCTACAAAATACATTATTAAAAAGAATAGTTACATATGGCACCATTTACAAAGAAAGTGTTTATAATGGAATAAAAGGCATTAGAAAAAGCATAAAAACTATTTCCTGTGTTGTAGTAGTCTAAAGATGCTAGAGTCATACTGACCTGGGTGGAGGCTGTAGCAGGTTACATTTGTGCCCGTCAGTCTTTTGGCCAACTCGTGTGTGAAAAGCACATTACAAAGCTTGCTTTGGCAGTAGACGGCAAACACGTCCAAGCCTGTGTATCCCACAGCCAGGTCTCTGTGAGCGCTGAGGCAGTTAAAATCGATGCTCGCCATCCGATGACCCCCGGAGGCCACGTTCACAATTCTGCTAGGACCGCACTCTTTCAGACGTTCCAACAGTAGAAGGGTTAACAGGAAGGGGCCAAGGTGATTGACACCAAAGATCATTCCAAAGCCATCCTCTGTCTTGCCATCAATTGCAATCCCTGCATCAGAAAGTAAATGTTGACAGAAAATAACATCAGCAAAATGGATGATGTATGTTCTACCCAGGATACATCATATTCTTTTTATGTACCTGCATTATTGATGAGAATATCAAGTCTGGCCTCTCTTTTAAGAAAGTTTTCCGCGAAGGACTGCACTGACTGCAGCTTTGCTAGGTCCAAGTGCATGTAAACCACTTCATTGTTTCCACTCCTCTGTGAACAAGAAAGAACAGCTGAAAGGTAGAACTTGCATGAGGTTACGCATTTAAAGGTAGAGTGTACAAATAATTAAAATGCCTCCTGAGGTACCACAGTTTCACCGCAATCTACAAATATGTCAACTATATCTACTTTGAAAACCCTGGTTAGAAAAAATATGTATAGCCAACACCTATGTTTACAAGGTTCAGAGTTCAAAAGTCTCGGTCCAAAATCTTTACAATGTTTTTTTGTACAAATTCTGAGCAGCTCTGAATTAAGGTTTTCGTAAGGGTGATTTTACATTTGATTTAAATACAATTTTATTTTACTACATTCCTTTTACTCTAATGTTGTTATTGCTGATGTCTTCTATAACATAATCATATATGCTACTTGTGCATCAACACTTTTAGTTAGGGGAAATATACAAAAACATCAAGGCATCTGAGACTTCCTAAAAAAAGTCAAACAGGCCTGGGCCTCTTAAGGGTTAAGATACACTTAAGTAGGATTTCTACATATTATAGGCACACCAGCATTATATCTCTAGAGGCAGTTCGATTTTAACAAAACAAAATAAAAGATATACACAATACGTTATGTGGTTATTTCTCACCATCCTATCCATGTTATGTATAAGTTGCTGTATTCTTACCTTTCTGATGTCGTTTACAGCTGCTTCGGCTCTCTGTTGATCTCTACAGGCAAGAATAACTCTAGCGCCCCTTCTGGCCAAGTCTAGGGCTGTGTGCTTTCCAATACCCGCGTTAGATCCTGCATGGAGACACAGCCATAAGAAGGACATGAAGCGATAACAAAAATAATTCTCAATAGGTATGGTACCAAGAGAACAGGTATTTAATCTAAATATGGCATTTGCATGATAATTTACATGTTTAATTAGAGGTCAAAACATTGAATGCGATACCTTGTATAAATCTCAATCTGCATCTAGATGCATGTTTAACAAACTAAAGTTTCCTATTCGATATGGACACATCCCTGATGACTTACCTGTCACAATCACAGTCTTCCCATGGAGTTGTGTTGAACATTTGCACTTTGGCAATTTCAAAAATCTATGACGCAAAATTAAATATATTCCCAGAAGTACCAGAGAAGTAAGGAGAAGAAATGCAAACATGTTTTCCTGACTATTTCAAGTCAGTCAGTCCTACGAATGGGAAATCTAACTTCTAATCCCTTCAGACTCTGGAGTTGGGTTTAAAGTCCATTGACTGAACACTGCAGGGAAGGAACACAGGGATAAACACAATCTCTCTGGGCTATCAATGAACCATTCATCAAGCCCTCAGCGTCGCCCCCTCTCCCTCTCCATGGATGTGCTTTCCCCCTTAAAGCATGCAGCTGGCGATCGGCCAAGCATAGAGAGGGAGAGAGAGGCTGACTGACTGACTGACACAGCAAGTGGTGCTTCTCTCAGGCCTCAAGTAGCCTGCAGAGATGCGTTTTCCATCTTTATTAAAAAATAAGTATAGTTACACGTTTATTGGCTTGGCTGGCTATGGCTCTCTAGCTAAACTTGTAGAGCAGAGTGTTTGCTATGCTCTGCTCACAGGGTTCCACGCTCACGAAAGCCAAGGCTGAAATTTGTGTTTCTACGTTTGCATTGCATCCTAATCGGACTAAAACCAGATGACCATGGAGACCAGGGCCTGCATTGTGGAACCAATCATACAGTAACTAGAACTGCCCTCCATTTAGCGGGTCCTGGGACCCAGTAGCAGAAACATGTGTATTTCATCAGAGTTTGCGATTCTAAACCAATACACATTGTGTCCAATTCAGCCAAATGGCTCCTCACAGTACTCTAGCTGTCTGTTTTGTTCTGTGCACAGTAGGCCTACTCTAGCTGTCTGTTCTGTGTGCAGAAAAACTCGGGTGTTCGTACAGTGTCCTGGTTCTGGAAATGGGAAACATCGTGGCTCAGAGCGAGCCATAAAGAATTCCAGCCAATCAACATGCTGCTTCAGGAGCAGGCTTTTGAGCTCAAATATCAACAACCTTTCGCCAGATTCATGGCCTATACCGCTAACTATATCATAATGTAAGGATGGCAGGCTTCAGCCAAGAAAAAAATGAAAGAAGAGAGACCAGAGTACAAGGTGTTTTCTATGAGTTCTTATTTAAAGTCATCTTTAGTTATTTACAATGTTCAATAGACAAAAAGAGTCTGAATTGTAAATACACAAATTGGTATGTCTTTTTTTCCAGGTGAAATTTCTTTACAACAGAAATCTCTCTGTGACTGATGACAGACTTGAGAAGCACACTTGAACATGTCCAGGGCTCGACCAAACCTTAAGTGTAGCACAGTCTTGATTAAAAAAAACAAACAAACAAACAAAAACAAAACAAAACTATGTACATGGAGCCCACCTTTTCCCTTATTTTGAATTGAAAATAATGGATTAGTTTCTATGGATGGGTTATGGACATTTAAATCTTCACAAAAAATCTTAACAGAAAAACAGACAGACATATATAGTATATATAGAGCTATAAACAGAAAAACATACATACATATACAGTATATATAGCTATAAACAGGTATTCAGAGTTGAGCACAGAGCTACTTTGTGCAAAAGTAGCAAAGCTAAAATTTGAACAAAAACACACATTCAAATACAATATCTGAACACATAAATAAAAATAAGAGAAAATAAAATTTCTTGAAAAAAGTGTTATAAAAAACCTACCATAACTGGCACAAAATAGAACACTTTCTCTTTTTTAAAACAAGTGGAAACCTTTTACTGTTCATTGGTTCTCAGAGTATCAAGGACGACCAAAGGATCCCTTTCAAAGTGTAAATCCAAATAACCGTTTCCCATTTACAAAAAAAACGAACAACTCAATGTGCAACTTGCCCACAAAAGCTGGGCAAAGAATTTACTTCATATCATGCAAAAATGTATGAACCATTTAGTTAAACAAACATGAGTCTGTACAAGTCCCTGTGGTCTGAGCGTGCTCAGTGCGGGGCTAGGGAACGGCGTTGGGAAGCAGCACGGGCACTTGGTGGAGCTGCGCGACAGCCGGCTTCAGGTCCACCATCGCCCCCTGCAGACTCGGAGTGGGACTGCAGCCGAGGGTGGGCGCTGCGCTCTGGTCCTGGCCGGGCGTCTTGCTGGCGAACTCGGCGATGCTGAAGAGGAACTGCTGGCAGCCCAGCTTGATGCAGCTGCCGTGGTGGAGCAGGGCCGTGCCCTCCCAGCCTGCCCCACTGCCCCCGATCAAGCTGGAGCCGCTGGCCCTGCAGCTGCAGGAGCTGCTCCGGGTGTCGAGGGACCGGCGGCTCATCACGCCCCCCTCCGCCGCATCCTCCTCCACGCCCATCGCCTGCTGCCCCTCTCCCCTCCTCCTCTTCTTCTTACAGCGGCCTGCACAGAGACCAGAGTTAACAACAAACCCTTTAACGTGTTGTGTACTAACCTTCTCTGCTTTTTACAGCGGTGTAGGCAGAGGTCAGAGTTAGCAGAAACACTCAAATATAGGCCAGAATAATACATTGGCAGTTTACTTCTGCTGACAAAGACCACTTGGCCTCAGGAAGTTAAGAATAAATCCTGAACGTATGTGTGTCTGACCTAAACTCTTCATATGATGTGCTACCTTAGTGTTCATTCTGTTGTAACAGAACCATGGTTCAGCACCCCACCAGAACAGTAAGGCAGGGCACTAATTATACGTCACCATTTGTGCTACACATGTGTGCTTTCTAGACTGAGGAGGAAACAGAACAGCATTGGAGCCTGTGACACCCGAACAGCACACATACTGCTGGTGGGCTTTCAAGCAGTGGGTTAGCTAGCCGTGCTAAAAGCAGTGGGTTAGCTAGCCGTGCTAAAAGCAGTGGATTAGCTAGCCGTGCTAAAAGCAGTGGGTTAGCTTGCCGTGCTAAAAGCAGTGGATTAGCTAGCCGTGCTAAAAGCAGTGGATTAGCTAGCCGTGCTAAAAGCAGTGGGTTAGCTAGCCGTGCTAAAAGCAGTGGATTAGCTAGCCGTGCTAAAAGCAGTGGGTTAGCACACTGCGTAAGCTTATCCACTTATCCGGTGTGGTCATGTGGGGAGGACTTTGCACACTCACGGATAATGCTCTGCACTTGGACCACCGTGCTGCTGGCCGGGGAGGGGTGTGTCTTCTCGGAGAAGTCGCAGGAGTACAGCACGTTGTCCACCGTGGTCCCGTGCTCACTGTAGTTCAGAAGCTCATATTGCTTGGTGTTCTGTGCACGACAAACAACAACAAAAAAATGTTTCTCAGTAGACAACTCAGGAGGAATATTATAGAGTTACATTACTTCAAATGAGGTGAACTTGGCAATTATTCCCAAACACATTTACACAAAATTTCTTCCTAGACATTTACAGTAATCTACTAATTGAGACACAGAAAATCCAGACAGATGCTTTTCTTTTCTAGAAGGAATACAACCAGCGAGTGTCTCACCTCGTCATAAAATATGCAGGCGTGCTTTCCCGACACATAGTTACAATGACCATAGTTTGTAAGGCACACATCCATGTCAGCACCTACAGACAGTGGGAAATATTGAGATGGAAGAACACAAAACCGTCGACACAAAAACATCTCCATGGATTAGTGTGTATACTACACTATACATGTACACTATAGAAATGAAGAGGGTACCTGTTCCAATATACAGACTTCTGAAACACATATTCACAAAGGCCCCTTTATCTGTTAAGGGGTAGAGCACCGCCCGGGCCTGCACCTGTTTACACGAGGGTGGAGCTGAAGGAGAAAAAGAACAAAAGATATCATATTAGGTTATCAGTGTCAAACTGAATGTGTGTGAAACCATGTATATAAAAAAAAGTATATGTGCAGATCAGTTGGTGTATTCTAAATGGCAAAGAATACAAAAAACCAAACCCATTTTCAAGACTGAGAGCTCCTAAACAGAGAAGCGAGGGGGCTTACGTTTAGCACTCTGGTTGGATAATGAGGAAGAGGTGGTGGGCGACGGCAAGCTGACGAAGGTGGACTTCGCAGGAGAAGGGCTGGGTTCGAAGAGCTGCTGAATTCTTTGCCAGGCTAAGAGTTTGACTAGCCTCTCGTCCAAAGCACTCAACTCAATATCTGCAAAAGGGCAAAAGAGAGTTCAGTGATCCCAATGGAGAAATAACAGTGACACCATCATTATCTTTCAATTCAATATAAAATCAATAATGACTGATTATTGATTAATCATCAATATCCCCTAAAAAAAAAAAAAAAAAAAAAAACCTACAACCCCATAAGAGTATCTGGCTCACCATCTCCCTCCTGCATCATCTCCTTGAGGCCGCTGGTGAGCTCCCATGCGTTAGTGCTGTCAAACCCAGACCCCGGTGTGCTGCTCCAAGGCATCCCAGCGTCAAAGCCAACCTTTCCGTCTGGAGGAGGAGGAAGAGGAGAAGGAAGAGGGAAAACAACCTTATGCGTCACTTTTAGGACTACAAAGAAAGTTGTGTCAGGTGTGACTGAGAATTTGGTGAAATCTTCAACATGTGTTTAGCCACCACTCATCAAAAGCAGGTTTGGATGGATATGAAGAAAACCAACCTCGACCATTTCTCACTACTGACTGAAGGCAAAGTGTGTGATGGCGGTGTGATGGCGAGTGCTGTCTGTCTGCGGTGTGATGGCGAGTGCTGTCTCTCTGAGGTGTGCGTGTACCTGATGGAGGCGTTGGCACGCAGACGACCAGGGAGGCCTCAGGCGGCGTGATGGCACGCGTGCCAGCGGTGGGCGAAGACCACACCCGATTGGTCAGCTCTGGCTTCGGTCGCCCCTCCTCTTCCTGGACGGGTCTTTGCGGAGGAGACACAGTGGTAGACGAGGTTTCGTTGGAGGTGAGAGAAGGCGGTTGCGATGGTGCGGAGTCTTTGCCTGGTGGTGCCGTACACGCGGACTGCTCCATCTTCACTATGGCCCCGGTGCTGGCGTGGTTTGGGAGGTTGGCTGTGATGGTGGTGGTGGTTCCGTGGGGCGGGCAGCGGGTCGTGTCTGGGCCTGCGGGATCGCTCCATTTGTGCTGGTGCACATCCTTCTGTGACTGGGTAAGGTCCTGCTGCTTCTGCGGTTGTTGTTGCTGCTGCTGATGCTGTTGTTGTTGTTGTTTCCCGTTGGACTGACACTCCCGCTCCACCGGGCCGTTTGTGGTGCCACAGTTCCTGCAAGGTCTCTCCGTACACGAGCTGCACTGAGTCCCTCTCATCTGTTTCTCTACCACACCGACAGGTTTAACCACTGCTGCCCCCTGGAGGTCGGAGGTGGTACTGCAAGGTTTGGACTCCGTTTGGAAATCTGGTTTGTGGAGGGAGCGCAGCTTCTCGTCCTCTGATACAGACGATAAGATGGGTTTAACGTCAGCGTCCTCCGTCTGAACAGAGTTCCAGTGTGGTTTCCTGGCAGATAAGTGCTTCACGATGCTGCATTGAAGTGAGATGACCCCTTGAAGCCACTGTGAGAGGACAGAGGGGGTAAGTGACACACTGATACTCCACCAATCATCCATCAGTCTTTACCCATTGATCAATACATGTGTATCTAGCAATCGTGCTATTAATCTACGCCTGTTTATCAGACCATCAGTCTATGTCCATCAGTCAGTCTTTCTCTGCTAGCCATCAACCTGTCTATCCCATAAGCTATTGAGGTTTGAAACCATGTGTTCTTCAACAGTGGATTAAAGAGGAGATAAAAAAAATCTTCATATCTGATGGGCTGAGATTATTTTAAGAACATTCATTCCACAACATTCTAAGCAATAGGCTATCAGTCTGTCAGAGCATTCTGTCCGTCTGTCCAGAGCAGCGCACTCAGTGAGGGCTGTAGAGACAAACCCACTATAGCTGCTTCTGAGTGGCCTTACCTCTTCCTGGTCGGCATCACTCGTTAAGTGCTGGTGGGGGTGGGAGTGCTGGCGAGGGGCTTCTGGGACGCTGGGGCAGATCAGTTCTCCATCTCGCACACCAGCAGGGGGCAGCAGAGCAGGAGGACATTCGTACTGGGACTTAATGGCATCAGGGACCTGCAGGACACACAAAAGGACGGTTGACTCCGACTGACTGGAAGAAAATGATCGAGTGGACTGCAATTCTGTAGTGTTCGCTCAAATTATATTATTATATTATTATCACGGAATCAGTGTCTAAACAGAACACAGTCATTAAAGAGAGAAATTAACTAGTGTGAATGTGGGGTATGAAGAAGACATTTTATCATTTATCTTAAAATGATGACGAATCTCTGTTGTGTTTATGTACTCAACTGGGTACAGTCTGAAACACAGAAACAGTCTGAAAAGAGACAACGACCTCTCAACCGTGACCCCTTAAACTCCTAGACCACTACCTAACCATATACATTTCTTCTTTTGGAGGGGCTAAACAGACAACTTTTACAAAATTGGGCACTCAACCCACTGATAAACGGAGGCCCTCACCTTAACCATCTTCCTGCTGGGTGTGCGTAAGCCCCGCCGTCTGGGTGGCTCAAGGCGGTGTATCCGCTGCAGGAAGTCAAGCTTGATGGCATGCTGGGAAATGCGGTCTCTGAATTGGTCAAAAAGCTTGCAGCGATTGGTGAGAGTCAGATTCCTCTGGTTCAACTGGAAAAACACAGGAAATGTGTGGATAAAAGAGGTTTAGTCGTTCAAGGCTAACAACAATGTTGTTATTCTGATGATATAATAAAAAGACTTGTTGTGCCATATTTCTGAGCATTTTCTTAGAGTGTCAAAAAGTAAACAAATGCCTCAGCATTAACAAATGAAAACTGCAAATCTCACCTTGTGTATTTTATTACAGAATGACATGGCGTACTGCCACATGAAAACAAATCAATGCCAAACACACAGCTCTACACTGATGACCAGAGTGGAGCGGGGATCTGCCCCCCCTTGAGGGCAAAGGAAGCAGGACTCACCACGAGGTGCTCGACGTGGTTGGGGCACATCCACCTGCCCGTGGGCATGGCAGTGAGGGGGGGGTCTAGACAGTCCATGTGGAAGAGGAGCGGACAGTAATCACACTGGACCAGCGGTGCCAAACGGCAGCTCCTGTACACACACACACACACACACGCACACAAACACACATGAAAGGGTCAGTTTACATCACCAACACACAGCTCACAGGATCAGTTTCCTCCACCAAATACCCTAAACCCATTGAACTACCGTTCAGTCGCACACAGCTTTCATGCTTTTTTTAAAGGCTGAGAATTTTAAGAGTCTTAGTTTCCTTCATGAAGTAATGTGAAGAGAGAGATAGAGATAGAGAGAGTGAGCGAGAGAGCGTCACCCCACACTGCCTGCAAAGCCTTGTCTCCAGGGCAACAGGCCTCTTCTCTGACCACTGGTACTAGGAGGATATACTACAAATGTGTTGATGGAACGTGGTCATAAATACCGAAGACCTTCAAACTGCAGTTCAGCAGAACAATAATATCATTCTGCATCAGTAGGCTGAGAGAAATTTAACATTAAATTTCATCATGATACATTCTGAACTGTGGTTCAGTGGAATACTACATTATTTCTGCTTCAATAAACAGGTTTTAAAGTAAGTGCTCTCTGAAAAAAGTTCATGCAAAATTCCAATATCAGCTTTAAGAGGAACGCATCTGTAATTTCAAGATGACCATAAGCATCAATAGGTCACTTTAAGAAGTCTAATTAAATAAGGAGAAAATGGGTCGTATCTACAGTATTTCTTAAATGAAAAGTGGAAATGAACAGAACACAATAGCCTTTGTGACCTGCAGTATAAATTAGCATTCAGCTTGGTGCATAGAAGTACAACATAATGTGTGTTTAAAATGCTTATGAGCGCCAACACAATTATCCTCATCAACCAACTAATGTGTCTTGAAGTCATACGCTCCACACACTGGTAAATGCTCAGTGATTTTCTGCTGCCGTTTCTAACTGTCCCCTGTACACAGACTCCCAGCACCCGTGGAGACTGCAGGGTGGCCAGGGTGAACCGGACGCTGCGTACCTGTTGCAGGTGTAGCACACTTTGACGGGTAGCGGGACCAGTCCGTGGTGGTCCCGCTCGTGCTGAGGCCTCTTCACGTTCTTCCCCGTCATCTCCTCTTTTCTCCTTCTCTTGCTGGTTCCTGGAAGGACACGCCACAGCAGACCATCAGTGTGAGCTCAACAGAGCTGATCAAACAAGAAAGCTGGTGAGTAAACCTACAGAAATATCTATACAACAGCTTCTTAAATTGGATGGACAACACAGTCAATCTCATGTTACTTGACAACCCAAGGAGCTTTCTCTCAATGTGACTATTTACACAGCACCCAAACATGACAAATAAAAGCGATAAGTTCCTACCCAGACAAAGGCAAGTTATTGGACAGATCACATAAACGTATACAAGACCCCAAGGAGCTTTGTGTACATAAGACTTTCTAGAGAGAACACACACCCTGGTTGCTTAACAACAGCGATGCGTTCTATTCCAAACAGTAACCACCTCTAAGATGAAATCTGCCACTGATGTTTACATTATCAGGGCTAAAGCTGTCCGGAGTCAGCTGATCTCTGTGCGTGTGCTTTAGGGGGCGCTGGTCTGACTTCTTACCTGGGAGTGGGGTCGTGCAGTTGAGTTCCCCTGGAAGCTGGAACTGTGTGGGGTTCCTCTGCGTTGCCGCGGCGACAAGGAGGTCAAACGTCCTCTTGAGGGTGGCCGGCTTGGACGAGCTCTCGGGCTCAAACCCCTGAGCGTCGTCCTCGACGTCCAGCAGGTCCTCCTCGATGTCGTTCTGCTCCGACGGCGTCGGGGTGTCCGTGGAGGAGGTGTTGGACGTCGGGGTGACCGGCCGGCTGCTGGGCTTCCTCTCCAGGAGCCGAACCTGGGCCACGGCCGCCCGCAGGCCCGGCGCGCCCACCATCACAGTGGGGTCCAGCCGCAGGGTGCCCAGCTCCAGCTCGGCCCCGGCGGGGGACTGGGAGCGCTTGGACAGCTGCTTCTCCAGGAGCCCGTTGATCTGCTCCTTCTTCTGTTCACGCTTCTGAGAGGGAGAGGAAGGCAGCTCGTTTGCTGAAGACATAACACTGCTGTTTTAGACACTGGCATTCCACTGAACCACCACCATTTCCTTCAGAAATACTTAGCCAGCTGGGATGCTGGTGTCTTTGAAAGTCCCCCCAGAGAGTCCCAAAGCAATTCTACATGCAATTGCCATCTGAATGCAAACACAGCTTGTTCAGGGCTTTAAGTGCAGGTCTAACACTAGCAGGTCTAACACTCATCAGAAAGAATGTGATTATTTGTACTTACAGGTAAAACAAAACTGACTTTCCTTACCATGACCCATTATTAAAGCAAATCCCAGTGGCCTGAAGGGGTTCATTTTCTCCACAATTAAAACACAAAGAAACATGACAGAGAGAGGCTTACCTTCCTGCGCACTGCACAACGGTGGCACATCCAATCTCCTGGTGGTAGCATCTCTCTACTCAAAGGTGGATTACTGTGGAGTAACACACACACACACACACACACACACACACACACACACACACACACACACACACACAACAGGTCTTAAAATATGTTCTGGGGAATTTGATCTGCTCTACTTCCTACATCTATGTCCACCATCTGACAACTGATCCTGTATCTGGGTGAAATTGGATCTCTAAATCAGCCAATCAGCAGCAACAGCTGCATTTTAAAAACTTGAGGACTAAAGTGCTGAAGATTATATGTCTACTATAAGTCTACTCTGTGTGTGTGTGTGTGTGTGTGTGTGTGTGTGTGTGTGTGTGTGTGGTGTGTGAATGGAAAACTAGATAGGTTAGCAAGAAAAGCATTCTGTTCTCAAATCATTCATATGCCAGGGTAGGACCATAATGTCTCTGTTAGGACTAAGGTAATTTATATGCCTTTTAGGCTTAATGGACCAAAAAAAAAAAAAAAACGCAGAGTGAAAATTAAATACAGAGAAAAACCTTGCCGGGTCTCTTTGCACACATGTATTCATTTAAACCCTCGGATATATGCACACGCACTCGCACACACACACACACACACACACACACACACACACACACACACACACATACACCAAATACAACCCACCAAAATCAGACCAAACATAGAGCAAAACAATGAATTCCAGAACTGTTATACCAAATGTTTATCTAAAAATAAGTGGTAAAAGACTCGAATGTATTGGACTACACAGAGAAAACATATCACAATAGTATAAAATGGGACTCAACCAGTGGTTTCCAAAAAAGGAAAAAAGCTGGGTACCATTCCAAGAGTTAAGCAACTGCAGAAGATCCCTTGCCTAGTAGAGAAACAGAGACCCTCTCCTGTAAAAGCATCCTCTCCGACCAAATGTTTGTTCTCTATGGCGCCCTATGATAACCAAGAATAACTCTGTAGCGTTTCACAACATGTGGTCAGTTACTTACTGACCTTACTGAGCCCAATCGAAGCTACTTCCTCAGCACAGAAGAAAAAAAAATCAATTCAACATCTGCATGGGATACAGGACTTCCCAAAAGCCACAAACCACAAGCGATGCAATTTCCAAAGGGCACTCAGAAGAAGTGTCTAGTTACCATCCTATACAGTGGACTGTAAAGTCTTTGGCAGGGTAGACCCGCTGAAGAAGAAGCAGCTATCCTATCCTAGGATACACATGCAAGACATTTTTACTCAAATACACCAGTCACAAAGTATTTGGTTAGCATTTCTTCAGCAGAAAAAACAGGTCTTCTCCTAACCACATCTGTGGTCATCGTCTCTGATAGTTTAACCACAACATGTAAGACCACAGTCAGAAGCATGTATGAAGGTTTGGCAGCTAGTTACGCAGACACATAGCAGGAATGGGCTATTTTCCAGTGTCAGTAGTTAAAAGGGAATCTTAAATACAATGAAGGAACTCAACAGCCCCCAGCTAATAGTAATGAGAATCCCTGTTTACACTGGTGGATTTCGTGAGGTTGTGTTTATAAGAGCAGAAAAGAAAAGTTACCAGCATAGGAGGTGGAAGGCAGCGGGACAGTGGTCGCAGCACAGGAGGTCTCCTCCTTCTCTACAACTGTCGCAGGTGTCATGATTCATGGCCCGGCCTGTCCGCCTTGTGCTTCTATCGAGCTTTCGACTCCTTTTTTCACTGTCCTCCGACTTCGGTGGAGACACCAGGTTCTGGATTTGCTGTAATGCATGAAAGCAGGAGTAAATACTTAATTCCTACCTACTCCTAGGCGTTATACCTAAAGCTATAAGATCTGTCAAATACAGTAGTAAAATAACTTGCCTAGACTTCAGCTGGTACACAGTCTAGACGATGTTACTAGTTTATAGAATGCAACTTTCACATAGACAAACACAACAGTCTTGGTTGGATTACTGGCGGGCTGGCTAACAAGTTGCCATGGCGTCCTCTTGGATTGCTCCAAGACGTGTCAGCCATGGTGGGCCCCGTTCATCTGTCTTCAACTTGACTGGCTAGGCTAACGTTAGCTAACGAGGTATCAAAAAGCATCCAAGGAAAATGAACTCAGACAAGCTTTATGTAGGACTAGATGTTAACAGACAGTCACACGTTTTCCTTGACATGACACAGTAGTATACCCAACTGTATACTAGAATGATGCTGATGTCATGCAAAATAAGTCAATTCATTGAGGTTGTTGTTTATAAGCTAAGTTAGCTAGCTAGCCCTCTGTGCATAACTAGCTAATGTTAGCCTTTTAACATGGCTATGCTAACGTGCAGCCTATTTTGTTGCTTGAAGGCTAATTTTAGCAGACTAGCTGGAGTTCTGCATCGGTTTAGGCAAAGAAACGAAAACAAGGCATTTTTAACACCTGGAACTGTGTGTTTTTGTTCGACATCTTACCTCCATTAGTCCACCGGAGGTGTCCAAGTCGTACACAATCGTCGGAGTCTCCATTTTCCCCCACATTCGTACAACTAATGTAGGCAAACAGCCGAGGTATCCAACAAATAAGCTAGCTAGCGGCTAGCTGAACAAGTCTTGCTAGTCCAAGCAAGCAAGTGCTTTAAGAAGAGTACTCTACTAGGATTTTGTTTAAAATCCTATCCAGGGCAAAGGCTCTGAAATTTCCCATAAATGCCTCTTGAAATGTGAGCCAGTAAAATCCCCAATTGAGTCCAATGTGTGTTAGCTAGCCAGCAACTGTAGGCTGTGACGTTAGCTAGCTAACGTGTGCTAACTGAAAATAGGCTCGCCAAGCTTTTCTTCATCTGCAAGCCAGTCAAGCCTCAGGTGTTGGCCTGCAGCTCAATACGCTCAGTTTCAATGCTCTACAAAAACATCTTCTGTGAGGAAGAACAGACACCTTGTTAAAACAAGTCCGTCGATTGTGTGGTACCCAAAATCCCCAAAGTATAACCTTCCAGAGGCCTATCCTGTATAGTGATGATCAGACGCACTCCGGTGGTTGTCGGTAGCAATGATGCTTTGTAAAGAGACAAATATATTGTTTTCCATGGTTTTGGCGATGAAATTATTCACGATACATCCCAAATTCTGCAGCAGAAGACGTACTGTGGCAGTCGCCAGTCCTCCAAATGCAAAGTGTCCGTTAATGTTGATAATCCAACGGGGGTATCATTGTTGTTATGAATAAACGCTGTGCATCAGTCCCAACATAGCTCGCCACATCCTCTCTACGGAGTTGGCGCAAACTACCGACGTAAAGTTGGTTTCGCGTTCAACATTCAATGGGCAAAAACGCAAGCCAAAGATACGGGAAGATCTCCCAATTAATTCTGAGAATTTACGGACCAAATGAAACGAGCTCTCACAGAGTTGTGAATTCAAAATCTTCTATACATATCAAAACAACATTCTTGAAATGTATTATTATTATTTCAACATGATACAAAACTGTGGTGTAAGATAATCTACAGTTTTGTTGAGGGAAAAAAACCTACATTACTGACAAATTCGTCATAATATTATACCAAAGACATTATAGTGCATTAATCAGTGATTAAGATTGGCTGGGCTTTAACCGCAGGCAGGACCTCAGAGTGAAGCTACCTAATATGCTGCAAGTGAATATCGAATTTAACACAACTTTACGTCGATGCATCGTCGTACGTATCACTTTACGCACTTTACATACATTTGCGCATGCGCCACTCAAAAAGACCTTGCAGCCATATTTGCAATGCCAACGAAAACGTCTAGACCGCGCCAGACTCCGTAATTTTGAGTCGTTAGGATTTCAGCACGAGATGTTTTAATAGTTTAGGCGTTAGGATGTGAAAATATAAATAATGCTTGACGTTTGGGATTAATAATAGGTTAAACTGCCGGCCGACAGTTACAACTACGTAGTCTTCCCTCCTTCATAGAAACATTGTTTTCAAATGCCGTGATCCTATTGGATCAGTATAATCACGTTGCAACCAAGGACCAATGTGTTGGAGGCATCCCAGTTGTTGGGGTTGAGTAGACTTTGTTATGAGAATAGAGTAGATGCGTTTCAGGTTACCGTTTGGTCATTTAAGACAAAATGCACGATTCACGACTAACATTCTTTTGCCGACGTCTGAACCTGCGGACCAACCCACTCAAAATAAAGTCATACAGTATATTAAGGTCTATGAAAAGCTGTCATTTGTAACTAAAGTCCATATGTGTATGCCATGAGCAGATTCTTCAATTTTCCTCAGCACAAAACAGGGTGCACTTCCAAACCATAAGGCCTTTATGAAGACTACACTGGTATGCAAGGTTTTCATTTGTGCCATGAATTTAATTAATCTCTGTTTTTTATGATTCACTTAGCTTTTAAACAAACCTGAAGGCCACCTCAGAAAGGGACTTGTAAATGCAAATGAAAATCTACAAAATTGTAAAGAATCAGTGTGTATACTTGTTGTATCATCTACCAAGCAATGGATGTGAAACCAGATACTTTTAAAATGTAAATATTTTTTAAGCATACACTGATTACCCTACTAATTTCTTTCATGTCTCTATGAGAAGGCAGGCTAGGCCATGTTTGATGCCTTTGCAGAAAGACATGTGAAAATCCCTGTTTTTGTGTAGGCAAACATATGACAGTGTAAGGAAGCAAGAGGTTAATAGCCTTAATTTGTGTCATGTTTCTAATTTTAAGCACTATTCTCGGTGGAAGGATTTCTGCTATCCATGCAATATGTGGACATATTCTGGTGATTAGTGATCACAATACACATCGCCATGACAGCAAACCATACAAGAAAGAAAACACACACTTGTTCATTTTAATTTCTGGCTTTTTAATAAGAAAACTCAAAACACAACATGGCTGTGGCGAAAACAACATAATGTTTTTTAGTAACTGACTCTTTGCCATCCTTACACGGAGTAAAACATGTAGAAATGAAAACAAGCATTGTGAACAAAAATGCAATATGCAGAAAATGCATTTATTCAAATAAACACTGTTGTGTTGAGCCTCTAGTGAGGACACCAGACACATTTTCTTTTGGAGACCGAGTTTATTCACAAAACGTTTAGGAAAGACAAACCCCATGCAGATATTCTATAATACCTTTTTTTGTGTGAAATACAGCAGACTGAGTTGCGTTATGTGTACAATGGTCCTGTGGAATCACTGCAAATGAGTTAACAGACATCCAGCTTCCTGTGAGGTCTCAGATGAAGCGAAGTGATCGGAATAACAAAAGGATCATTGGAAATCTGTGCATAAGTGTGTCATTTTCAAAACATGGGGCTTTCTTGTAGGATCATCAGAGAGGGTAACACAATGAGGATAAGCCGTTGTCAGCGAATCTTTACAAAAATAATATCATGTTGCCCACAGTCTGGTCTGTACAGAGCTCATAAGGTCCTTTGGAGAAAACGTATTTACAGGATCCAGGGGGAGGAGGGGATGGAGAGTACGAAAAGGCAGGAGCACGGGGTTAAGGGTCACAAGGCAAGGCCTTGTTTGTTTGTGTGTGTGTGCGCACTGGACCTTCCCTGCCTGAACTTTCTCTAGATTGACACCTCATATTGTCTTCTTTCCTGTGGAAGTCAAAGAAACATCACTAAGTAAGATCATTCAAGTGCAAAGGGATCAGGCAGGGAAGTGATCTTATATTGCCCTAGATAAAGCTAATAAGACTGTACATAATTCAGACAGATCTAATGACCATAAATAATACATAACGCAACAACAGCAAAATCAGATCTGACTGCAATGTAAAATATGCATTTATGGAATGAAACCTGATCTAAATCAGAGATAAAAGAAGCTTGATTTAATTCTGCTTGATTATTTAGTGTGAGACAATACCAGAGACGATGGACAGTGAGTAAATCCTAATTGAGATGCACATATGACCTGAATACGGTTTCATGCTTACAAAACATGGTGAGACAAAAAGAAAGCCAAAAAACAATGATATGACACATGCAATTACAGACGTTGAACAGAACGCTGTCATATGCAGAGAATGGGAGAACCAACACTAGACCGATGCAAACTGTTCATATGCATAAACCTATGCATGACTTGACACGATTGGGTTCTGCAGACAATATGAGTTGTTGAGCTTCATATTGTGTGTGTATGTGTCTGTGTGTTCACTCGGGCCGCTGACAAGACACAGCGCAGATGGAGAGTCGTCATAGTCCTACACAAAGTGACAAAGACTGATGGACGGACTCAACAGAGATGCAGGATAGTGGCTTGGTCGTGACATGACTTAATGCTGACATTCAGGCCCTATGAGAGACCTCACCTCGTGGTTCCTCTGCAGGGGTAGCCAGAGCAGGGACAGACAGACAGACAGACAGACAGACAGACAGACAGATTGACACACAGACAGACAGACAGACAGACAGACACAGACACACAGACACAGGCATTGATTATCGAAGAGCACAAGCTGAGGCCAATAGACATAAAGACTAGGGGACAGGGTGTATTCTGGGAGTTTGTGTGGAATGAGAGGGACAGAGAAGGGATTTACATCGCATGGTGGAAAAGTAGTTGGATTGTGATGAAGTATTTATTCATAAAGTAAATCAAGTACTATGAGCAATTATCAATTGCTTAAGTTAAGGTGGTATTTTTCTACTTCCCCTATCCCATCCGTTTAGTGTACTTGTCTGATTTATGCAGTTATAATTCTTGTAATGTTTGAATTTTTACAAATTCAAAGAAACTTAAAGTGCATATGCCTCCTGATAATCAAACCCATCGCTTTGGTGTTAGCAGTCAGTGTCCACAAAACAAATGTAAAGAATTAAGTCTTTAAGCCAACAGCATCACACTAGTGATCATCATTAAGAACACTGTCTGAAAATAGTTGGACCTGCTTGCTACATCTTGACTGTTTTTATGTAAAACTTTTTGCTTTCCAGTCATTTTTAACTTCTTGACACACATAGCTATTATCTATATTATTTCACCCGATGTCAGACATTTTACTTCAGTTTTAACAATAGTTTTAACACAGTTTTAATTATATAATCTGAACTAAACTGTCTTTACATTAAAGTGCATGAAGATTTGCCGAGTCAAACATTTCTCATGTCAGACTCAGACAATTTAATTTCAGAATTTGCTCCCTCTCCCAATACAATTAAATGACAATTTTCAGGTCTGATGGATGAAATGTCTTAAACACTGACAAACACAAATAACATGACATGGATATGATACAGGAAGGAGCATGAGTACTCAAGTACTTTGGGATTGACAGCAAAACAAGGAGACCTGACAGTGTGAGGGTTTCTGTTGGGTCTGTCATGTTGAGGAACAAAAGCTGTGCCTCAGTGGATGAGTGCTGATGATGTGGGTGAAGAGCTCCCTCTGGTGGCTTGACATGAAATGACAGGGCAGCTCACAAACGGGGGTGATGAGAGCGAGCAGGTCGGTTCAGACGGCACCGGCTCAGCTCGACTGGGTCGTGGAACATGGCTCAGGACAAGACAACAGTGTTCTGTGAGTCCACATCCCTGAAGTTCAGGGAATCCATACTTACTCCAGCCTCATAAATGGGATTGCTAAAGGCTGACTCCTCAGTCATGTTGTCATAGGGGGGCAGTGAGGAGGTGGGCATGTGCAGAGATTTCCCTTGCAGCCTGGGAAGGAGGAAACCAAGACAACAGCATGATTCCTTCATTATACTTCATTTCATTCAACTTTAAAGGTACACCCATTAACAGAGTTTTTTTTTTTTGTGATCAACTTATTATTGACACCATTTATGCCATTAACACATGCAAGACAAAAGTATGCCCGAATACAAATTACATTCAGCTGGTGTACAACAGAGTTTTTTTTGAGTGCGCACACACAGAACAGACAGCTAGAAGACTGGTGGGAGCAATTTGCCAAATTTGAAAAAAAGAAAATTGGATTGGATTATAAATCAAACGACTTTTAAATATTATGTACATCTGCTTTTGAGGTATTCATTTACTTACTTGGAGAAGAAGACGTACATCACAAACATCACTGCCAGAACAACTGCTACTGGAAGCGTCACCGCTATGGCTATGTTGGTGCCTGTGCCTGCGTCAGAGCTTTCAACTGAATCAACAAGAGAAGTAAAGAGTCAAGTCATGTCCATAGCATCTCTACTAACATACATACATACAGTACATACATACATACAACAGTGTGTGTACTGGAGTATGACCACAACCTACCTTCTAACCGCCGCTCATTCACGTAGTCTGAAGAGGAAGCTATAGAAAACACAATAACATAGTGGAACGTGTGAAATAACATATGAAGACAGAGAACCATCATTATGCTAACCCACCTCTGGGTCAATGCAAATGAGAAAACTTGAGGATCTTAGCACACTTGAAATGATGGTATTTATAATAGTAGTGTATCTGGCTGCATAGCCTCATTTGCAGTTATGAAGCTCTGACCATTGGATGCATTTACTCTAGCAAATACTAATGCTCTCATTTACAATTCATGAGCCAACATCAAAACACAAGACCGGAGATCATTTCCCCACCACACAAAGTACATCACATCTGCATTCCAGCCCTATAAGTAATCTTCATTCATTATATATTTATAAAGATACATTTATTATGTTTGGCATTAGCTGCCACAGTGAGTCATTGATGAGGTCAGGCTTGGCAGAGGCAACAGTTAGTCATTACGGTTTTTCACAATGGTGTAAAAATGGCCTGCCAAACTACAGTTTTAATAGTCTTGAAAAAATAGAACCTAGTTTCAGCCAACTTGTACGGACAATCCTGAATTACAAAACTGTCACAATGAATGCCAGTACAAGGCCTGTCGTAGCGTACCTCTGCAGGCAGGGGGCGTGCCACTCCACTGAGAGGGGTGTCCAGGGACGCAGCGGATGGTGGCCTCCCCCTGTATCTCGTGGCCGGTCCTGCAGGAGAAGCTGAGGGTCTCCCCTGCCTGGTAGAAGGCCTTCTCAGGGCTCTGGACACCAGTGGAGGGGGCGCCAGGGTTCCTGCAGGGCTCGTACTTATCGGCTGTCACAGAACACACGTGCAGAGACGCGCAGTTTTAGATTTGGACATGAAAGGCCTTAAGTTCCTTTAAATATGCTTATATTCTACGTCTTAATTTCCACTGAAACGATGAACAACCATAATGTTGAGGTGTCCTTAATTTGAGGTGTCCTGAACATGCTTCTGCTTCCTAACATTGCTGTTTCATGACTGTCATAACTTTCATTTCAGTAGTTTCATGAATCCCCTCATGCAGTGAGTCAGATCATTCTACCTAGCACCTCTACATCATTACTACTGCAACATCTTTAAAATGTCTACATTTGGGAGCAAATAAAGACTGAGGGTTCTGTCAAAATAACTAATTTAGGTTGATCTTCTGTGTGCATAAAGTCAACGTTTTATAGAGGATGATGTGGAATGAACAGACCCTCAACAACATGAGTGGGTAAATACTGAGTCAAACTTCAAAACAGCTGTTAAAGTGAAATACTGTCTATCACGTAAATGGCAATGGCAGTTTTAATGTGGGATGAGAGCGGATAGAACCAAAGCCCTTATTGGCCGTAATGTCTGAAAACACAGCAAAACACCAGCAGGTGGCGCTGCATGATAAGAGGACCAGATCATCTGTTCACCAGCAGGTGGCGCTGCATGATAAGAGGACCAGAGCTTCTGTTCACCAGCAGGTGGCGCTGCATGATAAGAGGACCAGAGCATCTGTTGACTTACGGACACACTTGGGCAGCTGCTCGCTCCATTTGGGTTCTGCGACGTCGCGGCTGTAGCAGGTGACGAGGCTGCTCCCGGACAGGAAGTAGCCCTTGTTGCAGATGTACTGGACGCTGGAGCCCACCACGAAACGAGACCCGGTGATGACCCGATGACTGTACTCCACAGACCCAGGGTCAGAGCACGTCATCACTGATGGACACACACAGACACAGACACAGAGACTGACTGAGACAGGGGATTTAACATGTTTAAAGACAGACATAATCATTACATAGAGAGCTGTTTTATTTATTTATATATTTTTATATTTCTCATAATGGCCAAAGCTCACTCTGTCATTGTATGGCTCTGGCTTTGGTCAGCATGATCTCCTGCCAACATTATTACTATGGGTTCACATTTCAATGATATAGGACATGCAGCTGATTTATTTCAATGCACTACATAGTAAAATAGCTCTTTCTGGCATTAATTATGATTCCACTGTGATGGACATAAAGCCCTCAGCACCCTTATTTCATGTTCCTGATTGCTAAATGTGCTGTGGACGTCTGACATCAATCATGCTGATGGGACAATAAAACACGGCAATGAGACAGAAATAAAGAGGGTGAAAGGCTGCCTGCTACTGAATTACTGAGACGGTACATTTCTGAGCTGGTCAGGAAACATATCTTCAGTCCCACTTTATACCAACTGTCTATATTATAGTTTACCTGTAAGAGAAGGTCAAACATGAAGCCATGTAAGTCTTTTTTTTTTTTTTAGATTTATTTTTTATGCCTTTATTTGGACAGGACAGTGAAGTGCTGACAGGAAGCGAGGCGGAGAAGAGGTGGGGAGAGGACTGAAAAATGACATCAGGCCAGACTTGACCCTGTGTCCCCGTGGCAATGAAGCCCGTAAATGAGGGGACTTATCGGCTTGCGCCACCGAGCCCCCCAGCTATGTCATTCTTATGTAATATATATTAATATACAGTGGGGAAAATAAGTATTTGAACCCCTGCCGATTTCGCAAGTTTGACCACTTGCAAAGAAATGTGTGATCTATAATTGTAATAGTAGGTGTATTTTAACAGTGAGAAACAGAATATCAACAAAAAAATCCAGAAAACTGCATTTTATAACATTTATGACTTAATTTGCATTTGATGCAGAAAATAAGTATTTGAACCCCTAGCAAAACATGACTTAGTACTTGGTGGAATAACCCTTGTTGGCAAGCACAGACGTCAGACTTTTCTTGTAGTTGGTCACCAGGTTTACACACATCTCAGGAGGGATTTTGGTCCACTCCTCTTTGCAGATCCTCTCCAAATCCTTACGGTTGCGTTTTCAATGGGAGGGAATGAGGGAATGAGGTTCAAGCCCAATATTCCACGTTACATGACCCCATCCATAGTCCCCTCGATGCAGTGGAGTCGTCCTGTACCCTTGGCAGAGAAACAGCCCCAAAGCATAATGTTTCCACCTCCATGCTTGACGGTGGGGATGGTGTCATATTCAGCATTCTTCCCCCTCCAAACACGGCAAGTCGAGTTGATGCCAAAGAGCTTGATTTTGGTCTCATCTGACCACATCCTGTCTCCCAATCCTTCTTAGAATCATTTAAGTGTTCATTGGCAAACTTCAGACGGCCCTGTACATGTGCTTCCTTGAGCAGGGGCACCTTGCGAGTGCTGCAGTACTTCAAACCATTACGGCGTAGTGTGTTGCCAATGGTTTTCTTGGTGACTGTGGTCCCAGCTGCCTTGAGATCATTCACAAGCTCCCCCTGTGTAGTTCTGGGGTTATTCTGCACCTTTCGGATGATCACCGATACCGCACGAGGGGATATCTTGCATGGAGCCCCAGACCTAGAGCGATTGACAGTTGTTTGGTGTTGCTTCCATTAACGAATAATCGCACCAATAGTTGTCTGCTTCTCACCAAGCTGCTTGCCGATGGTTTTGTAACCCATTCCAGCCTTGTGCAGGTCTACAATCTTATCTCTGACGTCCTTGGTCAACTCTTTGGTCTTGCCCATGGTGGTGAGGTTGAAGGTGTGAAGTATGATTCTTTGGACAGGTTTCTTTTATACACGTCACCAGTTGAGATCAGGTGTACCTTGTTAGGCCTAATGAGGACTAATATGTGTGCTTCTTGGGCACATAACTGGTCATTGGGAGCCAGAATTCTTGCTGTTTGCTTGGGGGTTCAAATACTTATTTTCTGCATCAAATACAAATAAAGTCATAAATGTTATAAAATGCAGTTTTCTGGATTTGTTTGTTGATATTCTATTTCTCACTGTTAAAATACACCTACCATTACAATTATAGATCACACATTTCTTTGCAAGTGGCCAAACTTGCGAAATCGGCAGGGGTTCCCCACTGTATATATATATATGTTAACATGTGTGTGTCTGTGTGTAAGTGTGAGTATGCATGTGTGTGTGTGTGTGTGTGTGTGTGTGTGTGTGTGTGTGTGTGTGTGTGTATGTCTGTGTGTAAGTGACGGTATGCATGTGTGTGTGTGTAAGTGTCTGTATGCATGTGTGTGTGTGTAAGTGTCAGTATGCATGTGTGTGTGTGTGTGTGTGTGTGTGTGTGTGTGTGTGTGTCTGTGTGTAAGTGACGGTATGCATGTGTGTGTGTGTGTGTGTGTGTGTGTGTGTGTGTGTGTAAGTGTCTGTATGCATGTGTGTGTGTGTGTAAGTGTCTGTATGCATGTGTGTGTGTGTGTGTGTGTGTGTGTGTGTGTGTGTGTAAGTGTCTGTATGCATGTGTGTGTGTGTGTGTGTGTGTGTGTGTGTGTGTGTGTGTGTGTGTGTGTGTGTGTGTGTGTGTGTGTGTGTGTGTAAGTGTCTGTATGCATGTGTGTGTGTGTAAGTGTCTGTATGCATGTGCGTGTGTGTGTGTGTGTGTGTGTGTGTGTATGTCTGTGTGTAAGTGACGGTATGCATGTGTGTGTGTGTGTAAGTGTCTGTATGCATGTGTGTGTGCGGGTCCCTCACCTTTCTCACAGGTGGGCACGTCTCCGCTCCAGGTGAGGTCCCACTGACACATGAGCACCTCGGAGCCCAGCAGCCGGTAACCGGGGTAACACTGGTAGGTAACCACGGTGCCGTGGATCAGGTCTGGGTGGGAGGTGCTCTTCCAGCCGTTCATGATCTCAGGCAGCTCTGAACACGTGTCGTTACGGGGGACCTCTGAGGGGGGGTAGAGAGAGAGAGAGAGACGAGGTATGTGTGTGAGTAAGAGAGGGAGAAAAGGAGAGAGAGGGAAGGAGGAAGGGAAGAGGGAGAGAGAGAAAACATGGGAATAAACTATAAAGGCATAGGCATCTATTAAGATGCGAACTGAACAAAAGTCTGTAACTGTGTTGCTGCCCAAACACTGCGGTGGGTTGAAATGAAAAAAAAAAAAAATGAAACGATAATAGTAGCAATTTTAAATTTAGAGAGATAAAGTTGACACTAATTTGCATGTGTGAGCCAGACATGATTAAGATGCAGTAAATTCCAGATCTATTTTAAGCAGGCCCAGTGTTCAGGTCCAGTGACATTGAATTCCACCATCTTAGATTTGCATTTTTGATCTCTCTGGTGATATTGTCCACCAGACTTAATCAGCTGTACTCAATCCTTACAAAGATCATCTTCCATCACTAAAACTCTCATTTCCAACAGCATTTTTCAGTAGAAACCACTTTCTGATAGTTGCTGAATGATTTCGACCTACCAAAGAAATGTACCACGAAACCGTTGTTGTATCCGTAGATGTTGGTGGCCGGGTCGGACTGGAACTGGATGGTGACGTCGGCCATGGAGGTGTAGAGCTTGTAGCGGGGCAGTGTTCCACTGTACTGGCCCAGGATGTTGGCCGTCAGATCGTCTCCGTCGTAGAAGGTCAGCATGTCGTTTTTACCAAGATGGAGGCTGTGTAAAAATAAATAAATAACTAAAATAAAAAAAACAAATCGACAGAGACAGGCATAAATAAAGCTGTGAAGCGCTATGCTGTATTTTGTCTTGGAGTACCTTGAGCCATAGAGGAGCTCAGTGACATTTTCACTGCCATTTGTGAAATGCTAATCCTAATGCTAATGCTTTTCCTTTCTACTGCTTCTGTGTTATTTTATGCTATGCATTATACAAATAAAGTTATTTCTGTTGTTGTTGTTGTTGTTTAATCTACTGATATAAAAGGACACTACACCCAAAACTGACAACACAGCCATTATTTACTCAGCCTTATGCCACTCGCCTGCCACTACAAAGTCATCCAGAAAACTGATCAGTGACCAGGCTACTGTGGCCAAAGGGTGATCACTTTCACACTGCTATCTAACACCTTTTATGTCCTGCAAAAAAAATTCTTCTGGCATGACTCGATAATGGCCGCAAAACTGGGTGAAGAATCAGTTCCAAGAACCTGCTCCCTTCTTTTTACACACATTTCATTTGCGGCGATGACAAATATAGATTGATGGAGCTGATGGAGAATTTCCATTACAAAATAGTCAGCCATCACAAAATATGAATTAAGATGTATTCCCTCTGTTCTTTGACAAAGGAAGTGTGAAAGAAATCAATGGAAATGCTCAGTCATCTCCACTCTCTAAGGATCAGCAGGGACATCTGAACTGGCCTAGAGAGGAGAGGAAATTAGATAGCAGCTTATTTTCTTATTTCTCTTTTGGAACAAGACAGCTGCTTATTTGAAATGAAGGGAGAGAGGAGGAGGTGGAGAGAGGAGGAGGTGGAGAGGAGTAAGGAGTGAGGAGACGTGGCCGTGAACTAACAGGACGTCTCCTCTCTCTGATCCCTGGTCTTGGATCTCGAGGAAAAGGAACTCCACGTCTGTGTCTGTTTTAATATTCACTGAACAGAGAGCTGAGGCAAAACTGTAGGCTTTCTTGCTGAGGGGACCAGTTATAGTGCGTTAGCCATGAGGACAGACTGTAACTGAGTCAGAGAGAAAGAGGAAAAGAGGGGTTTAGGCCCAGCGGCGTGTAAGAAAGGAAGAGGGGTTTTGGCCCAGCGGCGTGTCGGCGGAGACCCTGGGGTACCTATCAATCACCTGCCCACCAAATCATCTGAGGAGGCACTCTCCACTTCCAGATTGCATTGGTGCAATCGAGCGAACATTCGAATGGCAGCAGCATAGCGGGGGGCCTGAACAGACCCACCTCTGAACTGGCCCAGTTTTGGCCCAGTTTTGGCACGACTCCGGCGTCTCACAGCCAGGTCTGAACCAGTGTCAGCTGCACCCCCCCCCATCCATCCAGCCCTCACAGGAGGAACTTTTAAAACGATCGTAAGGATTCCCCCACTTCCTCCACAGAGATTAACACTCCCTCCCGCACGACTGCTCTGCCGGCAAATCACTTTCCTAATCTGTCCCCTGGGGACCTGCTGACTGACTGGTGGGCTCTGGCCTCGGAGGAGGCTAAGGGAGGGAGCATCTTCAGCACACTAGTGTGTGTGTGTGTTACTCATATGGTGTGAGTGTGTGTGCGTGCGTGCGTGTGTTTGTGTGTGTGTGTGTGTGTGTGAGTGTGTGTGTGTGTGTGTGTGTGTGTGTGTGTGTGTGTGTGTGTGTGTGTGTGTGAGTGTGAGTGTGAGTGCATGTGTCACTCTGATAGGTGATAGGATCCTCTTGTGTGTGTGTGTGTGTGTGTGTGTGTGTGTGTGTGTGTGTGTGTGTGTGTGTGAGAGTGTGAGTGTGCGTGCATGTGCCACTCAGATAGGTGAAAGGATCCTCTTGTGTGTGTATGTGTGTGTGTGTGTGTGTGTGTGTGTGTGTGTGTGTGTGTGTGTGTGTGTGTGTAGTGTATGCGCATGTGTGTGTGTGTGTGTGTGTGTGTGCGTGTGTGCGTGTGTGTGTATGCGTGTGTGTGTGTGTGTGTGTGTGTGTATCACTCAGACAGGTGGCAGCTCTCTACTGACGCAGCCCTGGAAACATCCTACAAGAGGATCTTACAGATTTCACTCCGTTCACTCTCCCCTCAGCTCAACAGGTTCTACCTAAATGTGTATGTTTTATAACCTGATGGGTTCCTGATCATGTTAACCCTATAGAATATGTACTCTATGTATGTGTTTTAGAACCTGATGGGTTCCTGATCATGTTAACTCTATAGAATATGTACTCTATGTATGTGTACAGAAAACAGACATGATAGATCTGGACTATGTGCTCACACCACCAGCGGTACCAGGACCCCCCCCCAGGAGCACAGAATGTGATCAGATGTAAACTTTGGATATACAATATGCACATGTTAAAAGAATACAGTAATAATAACAAATATCATTATAAATAATAACAAACTCACACACGCACGCACACGCGCACACGCACACACTCACACACACACACACACACACACACGCACACGCACACGCACACGCACACACACACGCACACACTCGAACGCACACACACACAATCATCCATGTCTGTGATGTTTTCAAGGCTGTCATTATGAATTTCTGGTCCTCAATAGTGACTTGGCTAGAGCATATCTCAATAGTGCCTCTCAGTGCGGTTCTATCGGCACTCCTTCCCTGCGCAGGTGTGTGTGACCTGCCTGCATGTGTGTGTGTGTGTGTGCGTGCGTGAGACCTGCCTGCATGTGTGTGTGTGTGTGTGTGTGTGTGTGTGTGAGACCTGCCTGCAGGTGTGTGTGTGCACAGCTGAGCTCGGTTTTAATGAGCACGGGGCAACCCCTCCAGTTTCTGTTAAATCAATTAATCAGCCGTCATTATACACACTGCTCCCCTGTAATTGCCAGTTGGATGATACAGCTCGGTAATGGGGAGGGAGTGTGTGTGTGTGTGTGTGTGTGTGTGTGTGTGTGTGTGTGTGTATGTGTGTGTGAGTGTGTGTGTGTCTGTGTGTGTGTGTGTGTGTCTGTGTGTGAGTGTGTGTGTGTGTGTGTGTGTGTGTGTGTGTGTGAGTGTGTGTCTGTGTCTGTGTGTGAGTGTGTGTGTGTGTATGTGTGTGTGAGTGTGTGAGTGTGTGTCTGTGTCTGTGTGTGAGTGTGTGTGTGTGTGTGTGTTTGTGTGTATGTGAGTGTGTGTGTGTGTGTGTGTGAGTGTGTGTGTGTGTGTCTCTGTGTGAGTGGAGGCATGCTCATTAGTAATGAAAAATCAGTGGGCTGTACCCCTGTAATGAGCTCACTACCCCCAGTCTGCCACCGACCCCCCACCACTGTCCCCCCCCCCCCCCCCCCCCTCGCCACCACCACCACTGTCACCACCACCGCACTACTTCCTCGTTCATTGTGACAGGCCTCAGCGTACAGACACGGTCAGACTGAAGCCGCCGCCGCCATTCCATCCTCGGTTCCGTCCATTCATCCATTCTTGTGTTCTTTCTTTCTCACTCTCTCTCTTATACACTTACACATTCTGGTGTGACCACTGCTGAGGAGAGGTTAGGAGGGTATAGAGAGAGAAAGAGAGAGAGAGTGTAGAGAGAGAGAGATAGAGGGTGTGAGAGAGAGAGAGGGTGAGAGAATGTAAGGAGAGAGAGAGAGACAGAGAGAGTAGAGAGAAAGAGAGAGTAGAGAGAGAGAGATAGAGGGAGAGAGTAGAGAGAGAGAGAGAAAGAGAGAGTAGAGAGAGAGAGAAAGAGAGAGAGGGTGAGAGAGAGAGTAGAGAGAGAGATAGAGACAGTAGAGGGAGATAGAGAGAGTAGAGAGAGAAAGAGAGAGAGAGAGAGAATGTGTGTAATGAGAAGTGAAATGTGAGCGACCCCTGTGCTTTTAAGGCCTTCCTTCCTGGATGATGTGAGGGGTTTGCCTGCTCTGAGGCTCTGGGCTGGTGACATGTGACATGCCCAGTGATAATGGCCCATATGCCGCCACAGGACTAATGTGCTTGTTTGGAGCAAGGAGGTGCCAAGCAGATTTCCGGCGCCCACTGAGCCACACACAGGAGGACTGACCCGCGGGGCACACACACTCACACACTCCCCAATCTGTCACGATAAATCTGCTCTCCTCTGCACAGAGCCAGTGTGTGTGTGTGTGTGTGTGTGTGTGTACGTGTGGGTATGCGAGTGGGTCTGTGGGTCTGTGCGAGTGTGTGCGTGTGCGTATGAGTGTGTGTGTGTGAAGAGACAGAGACAGAGACAGATAGAGAGACACACAGGGATCTCCTTTGGCACCTGCAGCACAAAGAGGGACGGGAAATAAGGTGATGTGTGTGTGTGTGTGTGTGTGTGTGTGTGTGTGTGTGTGTGTGTGTGAGTGTGTGTGTGTGTGTGTGTGTGTGTGTCTGTGTGCGTGTGTGTATGTGTGTGTGTATGAGTGTGTGCCTGACAGAGGGGATAATGAGAGGGAGTAAAAGAGAGGGAGCGGGAGAGAAAGCGAGAGAGAAGAGTATTTAAGACTGGGATCTCTCTGGCACCTGCTACAGAGTGCACACAATCCTCCCAGCATATGTGTGTGTGTGTGTGTTTGTGTGTGTGTGTCTCTCTGTGTGTGTGTGTGTGTGTGTGTGTGTGTCTCTGTGTGTGTGTGTGTGTGTGTGTGTGTGTGTGTGTGAGAAGAGTATTTAAGACACAGCTTAAGAGAGCTGGGATCTCTCTGGCACCTGCTACAGAGTGCACACAATCCTCCCAGCAGCCACTGCTGCTGATGCAAATGACACATGACTTATTCTGACAGCTTGTAGTGCGATACAGCCATTCTGCCATTCATCACCCTAATGGGGCAAGTGATCCGCGATGCCACACACACACACACACACTAACTCATGTACACACACACACACACACACACACACACACACACACACACACACACACACACACACACACACACACACAGACAAACACACACACACACACACACACTAACTAACGCACAAACACACACACACACACACACACACACACACACAGACACAGACACATACACACACACACACACACACACACACACACACACACACACACACACAGATATACACTCATGCACACACTAACACACACATACTGACATACTGATGGGGAAATCTTAATCAGGGCACCTAAATTATCCAACACCAGAGTAATCTATCCCAGCCTGATACGAGTAGGACCTCACACACACTCAGTCAGGACCTGTTGTCATGTTCATACATATGATCTATGTTCAGTGAGACTGGGGATGGGGGGGGGGGGGGGATGAGAGCTGGCACGTACACTTGGATGTCCAGCATGATCCTCTTGTCCTCCTCCACGTGGATGTCCCAGATGCAGTCCTGGCCCTTGTCGTAGGCCTCGGGCCAGTTTGGAGACAGCACCACCCCCGCGGAGTCTGTGATCTCTCCACTGCAGACGGCTAAGGAGCACAAACACACATGTACACACACACATGCACACACATAGACACACACACACACACACACACACACACACACACACACACACACACACACACACACACATTCACACATAGACACACACATGCACAAACACACACACAGACACACATGCATGCATGCACACACACACACACGCACACACGCGCACACACACACACACACACACACACACACACACACACACACACATGTACACACACACACACACACACACACACACACACACACACACACACATTCACACATAGACACACACATGCACAAACACACACACAGACACACATGCATGCATGCACACACACACACACACACACGCACGCGCACACACACACACACACACACACACACACACACACACACACACACACACACACACACACAGACAATCAACAACTAAATTTCAAAATGAAAAATAAATCAATATTCAATTTTGAGAAGTTTAAACATCATTATTATACACGTGTGAATCCCTTAGATCTAAATGTAATAAACACCTAAAATCGAGGCCATATAAAGCTCACTTGATTAATGCATACCAGTTATATCAACAACTTCTCTGAGGAAAACCAAAATCCTCTAGCAAGAGACAATACAGAATCCAATGTGTGTGTGTAACAGAATAGAACAGAATAGTCGAAAGGAAGATCTCACAGAAAAAGAACACTTAACCTTAATCAACTGAACTGGAACTTTAGAACTGGAACAAGAAATTACTTATTCCGGAATATTCCGGAACTGTAAACTGAAACGCTCATCATCAACATTACTCTCTGACCCAGAGCACCGGTAGAACCCCGGGTAGAACCCCACCCACCTCTACATCCGGGCTCGGTTTCGTTCCACTGTGGGTTCTCTGCGTCCACACACTCGATGGTCACGGAGCCCTGCTCCAGCGTGTAGCCCGAGTCGCAGGAGAACTCCACCACGGCTCCGACCCCGAAGGCCACATCGCTGCTGGAGAAGTTCCCGTACTTCACAAACGGCTCGTAGCATGAGCCCTGTGCAAAAGCTGGTCAACACAAAGCTGGTTGTAATATCATATGAACAGAGAGTGGAGAGTAATATAGAGATATAGCATCACAGTTGGGCATCATTTAAAAGTGCATGTCCAAGCAGTTTGGAAAGGCCATCAAAACCATGCCTCTCTCCAGGCTAAGCAGCGACTGTGACACTCGCATCATACCAGTGAGAACCTAATAATAGTATAGTACTGAGTATACCAGTGAGAACCTAACAATAGTATAGTACTGAGTATATCATTCAAAGGGGACCCTAAGACACATGATGTCCATTTTGTCCTTAAGGTCTTTAGAGGTCTGACAGGAGTGTCTGGAGAAAACTATTTCACTTAGATTTGAAATATACAAATTATACAAAATTGTATTGAATTGATTTGAAATATTCTGTGTACTTTTTCCAATCCCCAAATGTTTTAAAGTACTGGACAGGTAGTTTATATTAGGCTTCCACACAGGGGATGAGTATACACCTTCTATGGTTCCGTCTGTTTTCCAGTTAGGTATGGAAACATCCACACACTCAGCTAACAAGTCCAGCTGGACTAGATCCATTCCAATGTCTATCTCTACTGATCTCTCAATATATACTATAGATATTAACACTCGAGCAGAGCTATCCTGCAGAGCTATGTCTGCTATAATCCGCCATCAGATCTCCGTGGTACCTTCATATCTGATGGCGGCTCCGGTGCAGGTGCCGCTGGCGTCGGTCGTGAATTCCACGAACAAGTGTCGGCCCGTGCTCAGCACACCCTCGCTGGGCAGGTACTCCACCTCGTAGGAGTCGTACACCACCACCGAGTCGATGTTGTTTCCATTCTTGATGAGGAGCCTGCCAACCAGCATAGAGCAGTGAAGGGGGGGTGCGGGGTGGACAGAGGGATGCGTTCAACTTTATCACTTAAAACCTCAAAGCGAAACAATGAAAACAAACATGGTTTGTTTCGACAACAGGCATATCCAGCTCCATAGAAACTCCACTGATTAATTAGGCATTTTTCTAACCGTGTCCTTCAGACCCACCAGTTGGTGTGCAGAAATGTAATTAAAATCTTAGGCGTTAACGTTCACTTAATGAATTAGTGCAAGGAAGTGTGGTTGTTGTATGAAATTATTTGAAGTGAGTTAAATCTCCCCATCCTTCCTCAACCCCTACCTCTCTGAGCTCTGCATTAACTTGTGTGTGTGTGTGTGTGTGTGTGTGTGTGTGTGTGTGTGTGTGTGTGTGTGTGTGTGATTGTGTGTGTTGGAAACTTGCCCTTGTGTAAACTGTCTTACTGCTGGCTGTCTCGAGTTGTCATGTAATTAGTGAGGTGGACACCCATGAGCAGCTCAGAGAGTGGGACTGAGAAGTTCAGACAGGGAGTGTGAACACTGCCAGCTTCCTACAGTTACTTTCAGTCAGGGCCAATATCTCATAAAAGGAAACTTGGAACCTGTTATCTACCTGTTGTCACATTCGTTGAGGGCAACCTCAAGATGGAAATACACACAAAGGTCAGTAGTTCAAAGGTCAGGTAGTTTAAAGGTCGGGTAGTTTAAAGGTCAGGTAGTTTAACGACAGTCTCTACCTATTAACATCTTTGCCCTGGGCCAGTGCCTCAAAGTAAAAACATATACAGGCAGTTTAGAACACTTATACCCCTCCTGACGCCAGTATAGCGTTCCAGAGGTGACCAGGATAGCCTTCCAGAGGTGACCCTACATAGCCTTCCAGAGGTGACCCTACATACACTCAAAAAAGTGAACTCTGTGAGTTGCTGAATCAAATAAATGTACTTATATTCAATTTAATTAACATTTCTGTGTTTGGTTTTAAAATCTAGTCCACTTTAGTAAGTCTAACTTAAAATGAAAACTTGTTAAAGCAAATGAAGCCAGCTAAGTTAATTCAACATAACACTGTTGAGTGAATGGCACAATCACCTCTAAAATGTAGTCCACTTTAGTAAGTCTAACTTAAGTCTAACTTAAAATGCACAATCACCTCTAAATCTAGTCCACTTTAGTAAGTCTAACTTAAAATGAAAACTTGTTAAAGCAAAAGAATCCAGCTAAGTTAATTCAACATAACACTGTTGAGTTAATGGCACAATCTGTATATATATATATTCTGTGATGTTGAAACATTAGTACATGGTTTAAGAGTGATATTACTGGTCCTACTGTATTTGTCTTGCAAAAATCAAGCATATATGAGTACATGTTAGCTAGCTAACGAGCTAGCCAATTAACAAAATGCTACCTGACAGACATACATTAAAATAGCGATCTTGTCGTCAGAGAGCAATAAGGATCCGGAATAACCGGTGAATAGGGCAATACGCGGGTGGCATTAGCCAACCAGAATGTTCGTACTGTCGTTGCCATATAATACATTTCAATATTTGATAACTAAATGTAGATGATTTGCCTGACAGTCCTTGAAGATACATGTAAAAGCTCAATTACTAATAAATAATAATTTTATATAAAACTAATAATGCTTTATACCACACCCAGAGTTTGGTATGTGTTGAATGATATCACGTTGATATCACATGATGGTTGTCGTTTTCCATTGGTAATAAATAATATTACAGAACCAAGGTATGGCATGGTGGCTCAGGTCCCTGCACTGCCGCCTCACAGCAAGAAAGTCATGGGTTCGATTCCCGCATGGGCCACTGTTGGTTAGGGGGGCAAGTCCTCCCCAGACCTTCAGTGTTCAGGTGGGCTAGGTATCTCTGCGTGGAGTTTGCATGTTCTCCCAGTGTCCACACCCCCAACAGCACACTCTCCTATCAATCCCTGACCAAGATGGACAGTTCACTTCACTTGGTCCCCGGGCGCTTAAAAGCTGCCCTGGGGTCCTGGAGGAAGGACAATCCGGGATGGGGAAATGCAGAAGTCAAATTCACGGCGATTGTTGACATAACTAGGCTTTATACCAATGAAAACCATTTAAGTAATCTTTATTCAAGTCAGTTAAGTTGGAAATACAAGGAGTTGTTCAGTTGGTGTTAGTAAATCCAGTTGAGTTAGAATTACATAAGTGAGTTAGGTCAGTGTAATGAAGGTCTGTTTAGTTAGATGAACACTGCCTGATCAATTAAGGCTAACTTGACCAAATAATATTGTAATTACTTAATACAGTCTTGTTGGTTTTACATAAGTTAGTTATTTCCTCTGTAATAATAGTATTAAATTAGTTTGAACACAACTCAGTTATGTGGAAATCATTGACATAACAATATTAAGTAATTTGAACAACTTATTTTTTTGAGTGTAGCCTTCCAGAGGTGACCCTATATAGCCTTCCAGAGGTGACCATTCATAGCCTCCCAGAGGTGACCATTCATAGCCTTCCAGAGGTGACCATTCATAGCCTTCCAGAGGTGACCCTATATAGCCTTCCAGAGGTGACCATTCATAGCCTTCCAGAGGTGACCATTCATAGCCTTCCAGAGGTGACCCTATATAGCCTTCCAGAGGTGACCATTCATAGCCTTCCAGAGGTGACCATTCATAGCCTACAAAGAACTTGGAACTTGGTTCTCATCCATCATTGTCTTCGGCCAGGGCCACATTTCCAAAATAAAAAAGCACTTTTCATTAAAGAGTAAAGCCTCAGGTTTCCTGTGCTTTCATCTCTGAGGATGCACCATGGCCCAACCCTTGGAGTTGCGTAGTGTTAGCGTTAGCTTAGGCTACCAGGAAGTGGAAAAGGCCATTTATACAGTGCTGCTGTGTACCTGTCGTCGTCCTCGGCCAGGGCCACCTTCTCAAAGTGCACATGGAGCCTGTGGCCCTCAGGGGCCTCCAGCACCCAGTGGCAGGTCAGGTTGTTACTGTAGTTGCCTGGAAACCCAGGAGAGACGAGTTGACCCAGCGTTGCGTTTTTAATCATTCCTCCACATGAGGCTGGCATGATGAGAGAGGGAGAAGGAGAGAGAGAGAGGGAGAGGGAGAGAGAGAGGGAGAAGGAGAGAGAGGGAAATGTGGTATGAGGCATCACAAGGGTATTCTTTGTTTACTTTATGGACTTTCTTTATTTCATCTTACCAGTCCTGCTTTTGGTCTAATGGCCCTTCCTCCAGCCTCATGACAGTATTATGTCTTTTTAATTGTGTGTGTGTGTGTTTCTGTGTGTGTGTGTGTGTGTGTGTGTGTGTGTGTGTGTGTGTGGGTGTGTTTTATTATGTAAAACCCAAGAAACTTGTTTGTCCACACTGAAGCGATGCCACATACATCCAGTGAATATGTTCAATTAAGAATGAAGTAAAACAAACACACACCAGAAGGGATGGGGAAAACTTCACTATTTAACTTCTGGCTTTGGAACAGATCTAGCCCAGATTAGGCCCAGATTAGGCCCAGATCAGAACCAGATGAGAGCCAGATCATTAGTCAGTCAGCTGTAATCTGGTTTGTCCCCTGCTACACAAAATGTTTTACCAATGTATTGTTGACAACATAAATACAATAATAACATACTGCAATGCAGCAACAGCTGCATACTTTTTGCATATTTACAATCTAAATGCTAATGTCACATATGTATGCTAATAGGGAGTATAATGGATATTGCAAATAACAATATGTAAATAATAAACATCAGGGTCTGCAGAGCTATGATGGAGTGGCAGAGTAGCTCTGGAGTTTTAAACAGTGTGACTTGTTCATATTCACAGCTATTGGCAACGCGCTTAAGATTCAGGCTATAAAAATCGATCAAGATTTTACAGCCACCTCCAGTCAGCCTAAACAGGGGAGAGAGACCAGACATTTATCCCTCCAGTGGGTGCATAGCAGAGAACCTTTAATGAACATCTGCGGTCAGAAACACACCCATCACTCCCACTGGGCTATGGGCACAGGGCTGGCATCAGATGCATGAATATGACAGAGCAGGTGAGAGATGTTCACAGTCTGTTCCTAATTAAACCAACAGCATCAGCATTCCTGTTTGGATGCAGGGCACAGCTTTTCTTTACTCTAGAGCTGAGGGACCAGGACACACAGATGAGGGTAGAGCACCTTCATGAAAAAAAAACACCACAGCTCATACGACAACAACACCACAGCTCATACGACAACACCACAGCTCATACGACAACAACACCACAGCTCATACGACAACACCACAGCTCATACGACAACAACACCACAGCTCATACGACAACAACACCACAGCTCATACGACAACAACACCACAGCTCATACGACAACAACACCACAGCTCATACGACAACAACACCACAGCTCATACAACAACAACTCTGCTGAACTGTAGACTAAGGCCAGCACAGGTCAGCACCACACACCTGCTTCTGTCTCCTTACTACAGACCCTCAGTACATCATCCTTCTAAAAGTTTAAAGCTAAAGTTAAACTACTCTGCATCAGTATATCATCCTAATAAAACTTTAAAGCTAAAGTTAAACTACTCTGCATCAGTATATCATCCTAAAAGTTTAAAGCTAAAGTTAAACTACTCTGCATCAGTAAAGCATCCTTCTAAAAGTTTAAAGCTAAAGTTAAACTACTCTGCATCAGTATATCATCCTAAAAGTTTAAAGCTTAAGTTAAACTACTCTGCATCAGTATATCATCCTTCTAAAAGTTTAAAGCTAAAGTTAAACTACTTTCTGCATCAGTATATCATCCTTCTAAAACGTTAAAGCTAAAGTTAAACTACTCTCTGCATCAGGGCAGGTGAGAGGCTGTGGCTGATAATTAGACAGCATCAGTATTCCTGTAGGAACCTATCAGGCTGGAGCATCTGGACTGAGAGCAACGCTCACTGAGCTTATCACATCTACAGCTCGTTCCATTACACATTACACATCTACAGCTCGTTCCATTACACATTACACATCTACAGCTCGTACCATTACACATCTACAGCTCGTACCATTACACATTACACATCTACAGCTCGTACCATTACACATTACACATCTACAGCTCGTACCATTACACATTACACATCTACAGCTCGTTCCATTACACATTACACATCTACAGCTCGTACCATTACACATCTACAGCTCGTACCATTACACATTACACATCTACAGCTCGTACCATTACACATCTACAGTTCTTACCATAACACATCTACAGCTTGTACCATTACAAATCCACTGGCTGCAGTTTTAAGGTAATGTGGTAGCATTGACCCAACAACAATACCACAAAACAAATCACTCTCTAGGCAAATTACACCCTCATGCCCTTGTCAGGTAATTGTGTATTTGGTAATGGCAAAGGGTAAAAAAAAGTCAAGTAAGGGTATATTTATTTCTATAATATTATTAAAAGCAATACATATTGTGACATGCTGAGCTTCGATGCATATGTTATGTCAATACTTTGAAGTGATTCAGTTATTAAAGTTATTTTATAGATTAATGGTCACATGATTCAAACTAGCTTCACTGACCACCAAGTAATCGACAATTCAAATATTTAGGTTACTTTTCATCCCAGAGAAGTAAAACTTCCCTGAACAGACATTCCGTCTTGCCTCTGTGATTTTTGCAGAAGAAATATTTCTGATTCATTGATATCTCTTCAGAGAATTCAGGGTCAGAGGACAGAGCCCCAGAGACCCTCTCAATGTAACTTCCCAAAACTGGCCTATATCTCCACTCTCCACTCTATATCTCCACTGTTATCTGCGTATATTCTGCATAGAGCTGTGAAAATAACGCGTTAACGCGTTATGATTAAATTACAGGATTAATTAGTAAAACATTTTAACGCATTTAAGGCATGCGCAAAATGAGCTTCCAATATACGCACAATTCCGCCCAATCTTCATTAGTCGCCGCTGTAATGGGAAGTTCGTGTTTAAAAAAAACAAAGATGGAACATTCAATAAAACCAAAGAGATATGCACACTCTGCGGGAAAGTACCACCTCAACGCGATGCATGCGTTGGTCAGCGAGGGGAGTTAAAGTGGAATGCGCCAAAACACCCTCAACAACGTAGGCCCCTCATTCAGTCTGCCTGTGACAAGTTGGCTAGCACAGTTGCCAAATGGATTGCAAAAAGCTGTAGACCGATTAATATTGTTGAGGACGAGGGATTCCCCGAAGTTTTGCGAGTGGCAACGCATCAAAGCACGGCAAAGACGCACAATAATGACAAAAATCCACGAGCTGTATGAAGCTGAAAAGAAAAAAAAGGAAAATGACTTGGCTGCTACGAAACATCAGGCGCTGGCAGGGGATCACTTGACCACTGTGAGTAACGATAACTACCTGGTTGTAACTGCGCATCGACGAATGGAAGTTAAAGTCGTTTACACTAACGTGCATGAAAACAAAAAGAGCGCCACTTTGCAGAGGCATGTGCACAACAGTTCCAAACTGTTGCAAGCAACTGGGCAATTGAAGACAAAACGACCACTATAGGGACAGACAGTGCACGTAATATGATAGCCGCGGCTAGACTACTGTAAAAGGGCATTTAGAGGCATTAGATTGTGTCATGGTGTGGTTAATGGTTGTTTGACAAAAAAGAGTAAAAAATGTTCAACCATCCTATAAAAACAATGGATAAGAAGCCCAAATAATTTCTGTTTGATTTAAAAAGAAAAGAAAAATGTTTTATTCAACCATACAATGTCTAAGAAGCCCAAATTCGGTTTAGGATGAAGATTATATTAATGTTCTATATGGAATAGCAAAGAGAACTGCTTGCAGCACCATTGCAGCACCATTGTTTTTTTTATGAATAAAAAAGAAAACATGTTAAATGTATATATCCGTCTTTTGTCATAAATCTTTTTGTTCTCACAAAAATATACCGAGAAAATCGGTAATATGTGATTAATCATGATTAATCCACAGAAACCTGTGATTACTTTGATAAAAAATGTTTATCATTTCACAGCCCTAATTCTGCAGTGACACACCCTATATCTCCACTGTTATCTGCGTATATTCTGCAGTGACACACCCTATATCTCCACTGTTATCTGCGTATATTCTGCAGCGTTTTTAAAGACATGTGACACAAAGTCACTTTCAGATTGACAACTGAGGAACACTGAATAAACAATCTGATTGCGTTCGACACATCAGCATGTTTTCCCCTTCACTCGTTTCACTAGTTCGCCCATCAGAATGCTTGATTTAGAGAGTTGATAATAAGCATGTTTGGCTTGGTAGCTGGCCGTGGTCCTGTGATGCCTATGGCCACTAGCACCCCTATGGATAAGGGGTAATGTGAGCTTGGAGCTACTAGTGAAAAGGAGGTGGGATGCTTTGCTATGCAGGAGAGTGTGACATGGTGGACAGATAAGGAGGGTTTAAATCTCCTAGAAAGTGGAAGTGGAGTGAGCGACGGCTGTCAATCATCTCTATGGGTTCCTCCTGAACTTTGTTTATAACACATCCTATTTTTTTTATCATCTTTTACTTTCTCATATCTTCATTGGTCAGAAATCCAAACACTGCCAGAAACCTTGAATTTGAATATTTATTCAGATGTGGCACGGTGGGATAGAAGCCCATCTGCAAACCATATGGCGGTTATGTAGGCCTCGTCCTTAAAGCCACACACAACATCCAGAACAGCGTACCACACACACACACACACACACACACACACACACACACACACACACACACACACACACACACACACACACACACACACACATTACTGACTACCACATTACTTTAGTGAGAGTCACATATGACATCTGCTCTGACTCATAGATATGTGATTCATACTGAAGCAATGTGATGCTGTATGTGTGTGTGTGTGTGGGTGTGTGTGTGTGTGTGTGTGTGTGTGTGTGTGTGTGTGTGTGTGTGTATGTGGGTGGTATATTGTGGATTTTTATTCAACTTTATTTTATTGGGCCATTACGAGTCAACAAACCATCTGGTAGAATCTGATACCATCTCTATATCTGCTGTTGACAAGGAAGGTCAAAAGGCTTAGGTTTGTGGCCCAAGGTAGAGTTAACTGAAGCATATGTTCACAGTTAAGAGTTAAAGATTAGTTGACAAGTGTGTTAAAGTTTTGTGTGTTTGTGAAATAGTGGTTTGACTGTTTCTTGACTATCAAATGATAAACCATTAAAGTGCCACTGCCGTTTCAAGTACAGAACCTTCTTACCCTGGCATTTGGGCTCTCTGCCACTCCAGTAGGGGGCGGTGGCGTTGCGGCAGGTGAGAGAGGAAAAGCCCTGAAGCTGGTAACCGGTCAGGCAGAAGAAGAAGGCCTCCCCTCCAACATTGAGGCTGCTGACTGTCACCTCACCATTGGCTGGCCTCTTCGGCAGGCCACAGCTTAGCACAAAGGCTATGAAGAAACAAAGCAAAGGACGGACAAACTGTAAAACGCCTTTGGTCAGATTTCATTCATGAGGAAGAAACACATTTGATGTAATAAAGACTTCAGTCACATGTCAAATGTAGCAAATGGCAACAAACTCGAACTTGAATAAATGTTCACACAGGACAGTGTTTTCATGACGGAGCTGATAATTGAATGTTCACACAGGACAGTGTTTTCATGACAGAGCTGAGAATAAATGTTCACACAGGACAGTGTTTTCATGACGGAGCTGAGAAGGATGTTCACACAGGACAGTATTTTCATGACGGATCTGAGAATGGATGTTCACACAGGACAGTGTTTTCATGATGGACCTGAGAATGAATCCGTTTCCTTGCAGTGACATTAAGCGAGGTGCCACAGGCCTCGATGCAGACACTTCCCTGGACACAGCGTCAGTGTCGTTTGTGAAGACAGATAGCCCTGGCACTCCCCCTAGCTAGTGTCCTTCTGGCTCTCTTAAACTCAATGAACATCAGCCAGAGTGGATGGCAGCAAATGTTAGTTTGCAGGGTTGACAGATTGATGTGGCCTTGTCAGGGATGGAGGCTCTAGACTAAGTAACGCCTCCTCCCTGCCAGCTCTCCCATTCCCCCGCTCCTTCCCTTGTCCTTCACCCTCCGGAGGACTCGCGTCTCCTCCGTCACATCTCATGAGTAGAGGGTTTAAACTACAGCGCTATATATCGCCACACTCACATTGGAACTGCATGGTACACATGGAGCACACAGACTTTGTTATATTGTCTTATATTTTAAAATGGTTCCAGACTTTATTGTATTATAACTATGCCACAGTATAACATATCAGTTACCTATGTGTTATTGTATTATAACTATGCCACAGTATAACATATCAGTTACCTATGTGTTAGTGTATTATAACTATGCCACAGTATAACATATCAGTTACCTATGTGTTATTGTATTATAACTATGCCACAGTATAACATATCAGTTACCTATGTGTTAGTGTATTATAACTATGACACAGTATAACATATCAGTTACCTATGTGTTAGCCCCCTAACCCTAACCCTTACTCTAACCCAACCCTATGTTTGTGTCATTGCAAATAAATATGCAATTACTCCTTGTTGCTCAATGAATTATACTATAGTTAGAGAGTAGAGACCTCATAACAAGGCTATGTACAGTGGCCCTACAGTCCCACATGGGTTTTCAATTAAAATGCCTAGATGCCACAAGCTGATTAGAGATTTAATTTTATATTCGATATGGTATGTAAGCCGATGGCTCCACCTGTCTAATCTGCCTGTAACATTTGGGGGGAAATGTTTAATTGATTACACAATCAGATGAGACACCTGATCCTTTTGAATGTAATTTTTAAATACTTGCTTGGGGGAAACTGTCCTTGATTTTGTCGTTGAAGGTCAACAACAATTTATTAAATTATTATTTCTTAATCACCACTTCTGAAATCCCTTTCACTGAGTCCCTCTCGTCCCTTCCTTTCATCTTGGTGTATAAAATCCAACACTAAAACCTGTTTTAAAGTGCACTATAGCTTCTAATGGACAATAAAAAAAAACACATCATTTAATCTGTCCTGTCTTTGAAGCACATCTTCATACACATGCGAAATGGCATCTCTTTCCAAATGTAGTTAACGTTACAATGATAAAATATACTACAATAATAACTCAAGGCTATGAATTGGACTAGACAAAAGCCTTTTGACGGATGAATGTGCTATATAAGTTTCTGAAAGCAAATCTGGCTGTAAAAGAAAAAAAGTGAACGTGAACAATGGGACCTGAAAAATGCCCTTTGCATTCCGTACACATCGGCGGCCCTGCCGTCTTGACCAGTTATCAGCGGTGGACTCCTCTATCTTTACCTAACAGACCATTATGGGCTGATTTTCTATTCTAGTGCTAGTGAATTGTGCCATTTATTGTTGCACCAATGGTGTGGTTTCAGGCTATTGTAGCAGCATTGATTTTCACTTTACCAGGCTCTCTCTCTCTTTCGGTCTCTCTCTCTCTCTCTCTCTTTCGGTCTCTCTTTCTCTCTCTCTCTCTCTCTATCCCTCCCTCTCCCTCTCTCTCTCCCTTTCTCTCTCTCTATCCCTCTCTCTCCCTCTCTCTCTCTACCTCCCTATCTCCCTCTATCCCTCTCTCTCTCTCACTCTCTCTCTCTCTCTCTCTCCCTCTCTCTCGAAGAGACCTCTGAGATGAAAAGGGCTCTTTTCCACACCAGTAGATGGGCACGGCAGGGAGGAGGAGACCAGGCACCCCTGGTCGTCCATTGAGATACCACTGGAGCTCTAATTCTAATGAGCCTCGGTGTTGTCTATGTCTTTAATGGGCCCCCATTTCTCCACATCCATCCCATCCAGTACAGCGGCAACAGCTGGAGGCACAACTTAATGTCTCAGCAATCTCACAGGAATTAAGAAAAGGGCCGCTAGTTGTGTGCTGTTTCCACAGCGTCGGGGCGTTTTCCACACTATAAAGTCTGATTGTTTTGCTATTACAAGTAATGAGTGTGGGAGAGCAATGGGCCGCGCTGGGTTACTGCGGGGTTGCAGACAGCAGATGCTAATCAAAGGTCCTCTGTTGTTTGCCCACTGGAGGGTCTGTCTGATGCAGACTGAAGGTTGACTGAAGGTGTTTGTAGAATCCGATCAGTCTTATCGGCTGCGTTAATAAGCACATTGCCGATAAGTGTAAATATGGTCAAGGCGTAGTGTGGAAACGCTGGGCAGCGGCTGTATGTTTATTCTGCCATAGTGTGAAAACAAGGTGAAACTCTCTACTTGTAGCGTCTGCACAGCAACCTCCAGAGAGCTTCCACAGCCATAGGCGGAGATCCCGGGGGGGACGTAAATAAAAATACGACGACACAAGCGGTGCTAATTATAGATGTAAAACAATGTGTTTTTTAAGTGTTGAAAAATCATGTTCCCCCTATTCCTCAAAGTGGTTTGGTTCACATGCTGTTTCCAACAGGCAGGGCTACCGGCAGCTCCGTGTTTCAGTTAATCAGCCCAGTAGCCTACACGGTCAGATTGTCAGATTGTCAGACTGTTTCCCTGTCGCTGCCGCTGCCGCTATGATACACGATATGTAAAGAGATTTACCTCATTCTCGAACGCAGTAAGAACATGTAAAGAAGAAGTTTTTTTCTAAACTCCATTTACGAAGTTCCAATCGATATGCACAAGTATACATAAGTTTATTAATGGATTGGCATGACAACGTGAACGTTTGCCGATAACACACGCATGCCGGTAATTAACACAGTTAAGATAGCTAGCTAGACAGTCTAGGACACTGTCCTGTCAGGGGCAGGTTCATGCTAGTTAATAAACGTAGGTCTACATCTCAGTGCCTCTCCAGATTTGTTAAATTATCTGAAATTAAATGAATGTCATCTTTTTCTGCGGTCCATGAACTATGCTGGTATTGTAATATGGAGTGACAGTGGCGCAGGAGGTAGAGAAGTCGTATTACAATCAAAAGGTTGTTAGTTCGATTCCCTGTTGAGCTGTTTTATAACTTATTTTGAGCATCAAGTTCTCTTGAACTTTGGACATTATTTGTCTGTGAATAGATATTTCGTGTTAGTACATTTAATGCTGTTTAGATCATTCTAAAATGACTTCGAATTTCTGTTTGTAAATGTGATAAGAGAATTCGGTATTTAGCAGTTTATGCTAGCTCTCGTGAAAGCAATTTTTTCATGTCCCCCCCCCCGGAATTACACTCTGAAATTTGACCATGTATTGTCCCCCCCTACAATGAAATGGGATCTCCGCCCCTGTCCACAGCCTACATTTGCACATTGCCTGTTCTGCATGGGTTTCATGTGCGCTCAAGTGTCTTAATAAGCTGCTGGATCAATACGTAGGCTCTCCGTCTGACATTTGACCGACCCTGGTTTAAAATACTGTTACATTCCATCCTGGGGGCATCACTCCACCAGGCAAAGAAAGAAAGATTTCTCCAAGGTCTTTTCATCGTAGAGACATCATTGTAATATGCAACTGATCCAGAAAGAATGAATACTGCCGTGTGCCTTGTACGGCACCCTTCACAAGAGAACCTTAATATTGATCCGGCGGTGCTCAACTCATTTGTCTAGCAACAGCAGGGGGAATGAAACGAGTTCCTGTAAGTATGATTAGAGGTCTTGTTAGACCTGACGAGCTGTTGTGCGGCGTCATTTTACCTGAACAGGCTCTATCTAGCCCCTGACCACTGGGACTGTGTGTTTAACCCGAGCGCATGAATATCGATACATCACACTCCGTCGTGTGACTGCTCTCCCTCCCTGACTTAATCTCTCTCCCTGCCGAGAACAATATTGATCTTCGCGCGTAATGTTTTCACCGGAGGGCCAAGGAGCGGAGCCTGCGGGTGCTTTAAATCAAGGCTCTGAGTGGCGAGGCCAAAAACTCACTCCACGAGTGCCTCCGTCGGAGGGTTCGCTCCGACTGCCACGCGCTGAATCCGGTCACCCCTGCAATCCCACAGCACACAATCAAGCGGCACCTCGGCTTGGAGCCGGGGCTATTTTTCCTTCGAGGAGGCCGGCGCGTGTGAGGGCAATTCTGATGAGCCGCGCTCGGCGACGCGGGGGACAAAGAGCACTTTACATGGAATACACAAGTTGTTTAGTGTGTGCTGGTGCAGTTCACCCTCCTGTGTAGTCAAGCGGTGTTTCAGAGAGCCGTCTCTCCTGCCCATTCCTTCTCCCGTCTGTTCAGGAGGCTGGGTGATAACAGCAGCTTTTCTCATTGGGTATGCACATGGCGTTCTCCCCCCCGGGGGACTTGACACAGGTGCTGCCCTGGTTCCCTGACACACTAGGGTCCTTTATTAACACTGCTGTATATTACATGATCTCATACAAGATGCATCCTCCCCTTTGGCCTCGTGGATGCATTCATTATACACCTCGCTCTGCTGAGGATGGATGTACAGTATAGGGTGGAATAAAATATGAATACTGAATAGAATGCAGTACGTGCAGGGGACAGACACACACACACACACACACACACACACACACACACACAGAGAGAGAGAGAGAGAGAGAGAGAGCGAGAGAAAGAAACAAAGCAACAAAATAAACTCAAAGTATAAGCAAACAGGAAAAAGGTCAGACAGAAAGCAACAGTGAAAATGCCTGAGGCCATAAATGAAGTATGTTAGCTATATCATAGTTGCCTGTCCTTTATGTACTGTGACATTCTTAAAGAAATGTCAGCTTACAGATCCAGGCCTTCTAATGGCTGTTTACTACATCAGGAATCAGAGCTTCTGGTGGGCTTCGCTTGATAACAGGATCATTTGCATGCATGACGAGGCAAGAGCAAACATTCAAGTGTGAAAGCACACGCACACGCAAACGCAAGTCTGCCCATTCTCTCAGATTTTTCTAAAAGCAGTCATTACCCTGTCATTTCTAGGTCTCTAAGTGATTTACAGATATTAATTACAGCAAGCTGAGTTCCATTTCCTGCCGGAATGTTCCTGTATGCTCGTCATCGCCCATATTTCACACACCATTAAGAGGAGACGCGGTAATCTCACCAACCGCGCCGATGAGAACAAATGAGAAAATATCAACCACAGTGGTGACATTCGCCTCAAATTTTGCTCTCCAGGCTTTCAATTACGTGTCATGTGTGAAGGTTAGACGCAGATAAAGGGGAAATGGTTCCCTTGCGGGGCTGCAGTAATGTATCAGGAACAAACAGATATATTTGCAGCAGAGGGATAAGACAAGAGCGGTGTGTGTGAGAGTGTGTGTGTGTGTATATGTGTGTGTGTGTGTGTGCTATGTGTGTGCATGCACGCAAGCGTGTGTGTGTGTATATGTGTGTGCATGCATTAGTCATTAAAAACCATACTATGAAAAAACCATGACTAAACCGTAAGATTTGCAACAACAGAATCTACTACTTTTGTCAAATTATTGCTAAGCTTTGCATTTACGAGCCATCATAGTTGCAGAACAACAGCGCTTATCAGACACCTGTTGAAAGCGATTTCATTTGAAGCAATATTGAACACCAATAAAGCGGTCAAATGAAACCATGGTGCTTTCAGTACCTCCAACAGTGCTGGAACTCAACAGGGAAAACACATTATGACACGATCGCCCTTTGCACTGCGGCAAGCTGAAATCTCAGCTTTAAAGATCCAATAAAGATGAGTCTCTATCGGGATAGGAAGCAGCTGTAGTCAGACTCACACTGGCATTCAGAACCTTATGATCCATTAGTGAGACACACTCCGCAGGAGGTCTTTATTTGACAAACAGAGACAACACGGCACAGAACACCTACACAAGCTTTCACAGCACTGGACTGTAGCATGGTCCTGTCTATAGCTCACACTTACTGAAATACCTGCCGTGTATTTTCAATATGGTTATGTAGCAGTGTTGGAGGGATAGATGGTGATTTGGACTGAACTTGGCTGTTTTGTTTTCTAGTTAAACAGCTAAGAAATGTCTAAGTAACTTCTCTACTAAGTGTTCTGATTTAAAATAGATTAATTGTATCTTTCAGTTGCAAAATCCATCCATATGCATCTAAATACTCTTCAAACTAGCTTGCTTGTTTGCCTGCCTTTGTCTACGTCAGAGAACTAGCTACCATATTCTCATTTATTCAAGGGCACAAAAAGAACTTCTCCTGCTGAGGAGGAGAGGCATTTCTTCTCTCCGCATATTCTGCTTCATTCATTTGCTTTTCCTCCTCCAGATTGGGCTGAAATTAAACAAACAGACCCACGGTCTCAGCGCACGCTCCCCTGTCTCACCGGTCTGTCTCGCGGCTGCCGTGTGGCGGCCTGTGAGAGCTCAAATTGGATTTGGAGTGAAGCACACTGAAGCCTTGAGTGAGCTTTTCACTGGAGTGGCTCTCATGTGTGAGTCCAGTGCGCCCGTCAGCAGGAGACGAACGTGACAGGAACGTGACAGGAAGCTCCCGGGGTCCAGCCAGCATGCAGAGCTGCCACCGCTGGTGTGTGTCATCGCCTCTGAGGCTTTCTGTCACATCGCCAGACCCTCTCTGGGCTTTTTTTAAAGGAGGTCAAATAATCTCTTCCATACACTATAGAGACTTGAGACATTTTTATTGTTTTGGTGCTATAGAAATTACATTGAATTGAATTGAATTGAATTGAACTATAGAAGCAGGGCCAAGTTAATATTCAGTCCAGAACCAGGGGCCTGATCCAGGAGGTCCACACCAGATTTGGGCCGGATTAGTTCCACAGCAAGACTCTACGATCCAACTCTCCCACTCCAACTCCAAGCCATGGACCAAACGTTATGATGCTAACTACGCTACACTAAACATGTTGGTTACGTTATGATGCTAACCACGCTACACTAAACACGTTGGTTATGTTATGATGCTAACCACGCTGCACTAAACACGTTTGTTATGTTATGATGCTAACCACGCTACACTAAACATGTTGGTTATGTTATGATGCTAACCACGCTACACTAAACACGTTGGTTATGTTATGATGCTAACCACGCTACACTAAACATGTTGGTTATGTTATGATGCTAACCACGCTACACTAAACACGTTGGTTATGTTATGATGCTAACCACGCTACACTAAACACGTTGGTCAGCTCTGGTTCCACAGAGTGAGGAGATGGATCTCTGTGGACACGCCAGCCCTCGCTTGGTCTCAGCAGATCAGAGGTTCAGAGCATCATGGTGAACTAATTGCAAACACAGTCAGAGCCAGAACTGCTAGCGTTCGAGTTCTACAGTGTTAGGTCCTTATCATCACACACAACACATTCTTGCCAGATAGTGGTCTATCTGCATCACTACAGGATGAACCTTTGGATGGATTGATGCCACATTGCTGCTAAATCTGTTACAGTGTTGTTTCCTCGGATTAGGCTTCATCTGTCTGATGGTCAATTTACTGAAAAAATGAATTCATTCATAAATGAATCCTTCTTTCTGCGCAATCATAGACACCATATCCATAACCATATGCATAGGAAGATATCTTTAAATCCCTTAGGTTATCTGATAAGGCTGAGCTTTAAATATGTAGAGCTTTATGGATCTAAAGTGACAAAATATACCTAAAACGTTGCTAAATATACTAAAAGCATTGACTGGGAGAAAAGAAGAAAGAAATAAAAGAAAAGAGATGAGGAAGGGAAATATATATAAATATAATTCTTGAGTTGCACACAAGCCTCATTAGCTGGTTCCCCCCAGACAGGGCTATGCTCAGTGTGAGGCTAAGCTACGCTGCTATGGGTCGTGTAGTCTTTTAATGGTGACAGCTCTACAAATGTGTATTTGCACAGGGCTTCTCCCGTGTAATTGCATCTTCAGATGACAGCCTCAAACACACAAACCAAAGCAGAGCATAGATGCAAGGGAAAAAAAGAGTTTAAGAGTTTAAGAAGATGAAGTGAAATATGAAGTATGGTACATTATTGCCTACTGCTGGGCTTGAAGCCACATTCTATTACTGACCACACACTTTAGAACACATTATGATTCCTCTTTTCGAAACAGCATAATCAATAATTATTCAGATTGATCTCTTTTATAATGACCAGTTGTTCTCTGAGCCTTCTCTGAGTCCAACTAAGGAGTCCAACTAAGGACTAACGAAAGGAATGTAGCCTTCTGTTAGTTGTGTTGTTAGTTATGTTCATTGTGTGTGTGTGTGTGTGTATGTGTGTACCTTGGTATCGGAGCATGATGACGGTGTGTGTGTGTGTGTGTGTGTGTGTGTGTGTGTACCTTGGTATCGGAGCATGATGACTGTGTGTGTGTGTGTATGTGTGTACCTTGGTATCGGAGCATGATGACGGTGTGTGTGTATGTGTGTGTGTGTGTGTGTGGTGTGTGTGTGTGTGTGTGTGTGTGTGTATGTGTGTACCTTGGTATCGGAGCATGATGACTGTGTGTGTGTGTGTGTGTGTGTGTATGCGTGTACCTTGGTATCGGAGCATGATGACGGTGTGTGTGTGTGTGTGTGTGTGTGTGTGTACCTTGGTATCGGAGCATGATAGAGCCCGAGTGCTGGCGCTGCTCTGTGCTGAGGCGGATGGAGATCTGGTTGCTGGAGCTGCGCAGCACCAGGCCCCTCTTCAGCACGGAGGCGTTGGCCAGCAGCGACGGCTCCAGGGCCCCCAGGTCCTCCACAGTCACCTGCTCTCCCTCCAGCAGGCTCACATTCAGCACCTGGGGGACACACATATATATACATGTAAACTTACATACACACACACACACACACACACACACACACACACACACACACACACACACACACACACACACACACGTAAATACAAACATAACCACAAACATAACCATGAACATACATAGACACATACACACACACACAAACACACATAAATACAAATAACTACAAACATGCATCCATACACACACTAACACACACACACACACACACATATATAAGCACACACACAGAGTGCATTTCTGTCAGCAAGGAAGGGCAGTATGACACAGTAAGCTGACAGTTGTATTTAATGAGGCCCATTTTTCCGCTACTAGGTTTTGTTTGAGGTTTCTAGTTTAGCTCTCTAAGTAGACCTCACACAACGGCTCTATCATTTCACTGAACACATATACACACACACACACACTCACACACACACACAGACACACACACACACACACACACACACACACACACACACACACACACACACACAGGCTACTGGTTTTGTTTAGCTCTCTAAGTAGACCTCACACCACGGCTCTATCATTTCATTAAAGCAGAATCTTGTCAGGAGCATTCTCTCCGAGGTGATCTCTAAAATGATGTAACCGTATCCTGGCATGAAATCAGATTTCAAATGAAATGTGTTAAATTGCAATTTATGTCGACAGATCCAGCCACACACACTCACATAACAAACTCAAACCTTCATGTCGACTTTAACAACCACCTTCCAGCTCAACACCCCCGGCAGCCATCACCCCCCCAGCCCCCCCCCCCCCCCATCCCCGAGAGAGCCTCCCCTAACTGGCAGACAGACCACACCACTAACGCGTGCTGCATGGCAAATCATATCAGCATGATTACATCCATCCCCATGTCCCTCTGGGCTCTTCAGCCAAAGGGATGAGGAACCTGCAGCGTGTCCTATTAAACTGGAGGCTGTCCAGTACTGGCCAAGCACAGAGCGGAGTGGGCTGTGTGTGTGTGTGTGTGTGTGAGAGAGAGAAAGAGAGTGTTTGTGGGTGTGTTTGTGTGTGAGCGACTGTGTATGTGTTAGTGCATGTGTGTGTGTGTGTGTGTGTGTGTGTGAGTGTGTGTGTGTATGTGAGCGAGTGTGTATGTGTAAGTGCATGTGTGTGTGTGTGTGTGTGTGTGTGTGTGTGTGTGTGTGTGTGTGTGTGTGTGTCGCTGGTCCTTCCTGAGGCTGATGTCTCTCTGGAGTAATGGAAGTGTCAGAGAGGCAGACGGAGGCGGTTCAGAGGGTGTGTGTGTGTGTGTGTGTGTGTGTGGCTCAGAGTGTGTGATGAGGATGAACACTGGGACCACCAGACCAGGTGCCCAAATGAATTGAGGGGCCATACTGACGATCTGTCAGTGGCTTCAGGAGAAATTGTGCATGGATGTGAAATGAGGGTGGGGGTTGGGGTGATGTCTGGTCGCCACTACCAGAGCCATCTGAAAGGTGACAGTTATTTTCTCTGAGGAAAAAAAGGCACGACGATGGCGATTGTCTTGAAACCATTCATCTGCTCTCCTTTTCCCCCAGAATGCTCCTCCAATTTGTCAAAACATTCACTGGAGCTGAAAACGCAGATAATGACTAAACTGCTAAACTTTCTCAAAGTTTCGCTGGTGAAAATGCTAAGGAGTCACGGCTGACCTTGGGGCAAAATGCTTTTGATTGTAGCTTTCTGTCTGTGACAAAAGTAGCCCTTTGATGATCCTGACCTTCAGATTCGCTTCATCACGACCCAATTATCTGATGTTCAGACGATCTGACGCTATTCTCCAGAAGTGACACATTTTTGGTGAGATATTTTCTAGCGGTATTGTTAACAAAGACTTGCTCCCACAGTATGTTTCAAACAGACATTCTGTGTTTTATTGTCACTCAAATATGCAATTCTGACTGACTACTGAATTTTAAGATCCAGGGAGCCTTTTTAATAATTTTTTGATTATTGATTTTATTGAATTATTGATTTATTCAATAATTATGTGTTATTCAGATTTTTTTGTCAAATTTGTCAAAAGTGTCAAATGCTTTCAAATTTATATTTTACCCCGACAACCACTAGTTTTTCCATCTTTATATAAAATCAGTTGAACTAATTATCGTAATTATATCTCAAAATAGATTAATCTTATACCGTGTGTATAAAAATAAAGTACTAATTACTAGTGCTGTCAAACGATTTAAATATTTAATCGCGATTAATCGCATTTATGTCATAGTTAACTCAAAATTAATTGCGATTAATCGCAATTTTTTATCTATTCTAAATGTCCCTTCGTTTATTTTTACCGTCATTTTATTTTTATTTTAATGCCCTTATCAACATGGAAAAGTGGATTGGCTTGCTTTATGCAAATGTTTTATGTTATTGAAAACCAACATTGCCAAACAGGGTGGTACAAAATAAAATTATAAAGTGCACATTTCAGGTAAACAAGGACTCCGCCTATAGTGCAGTTAAACCATGGCTTAATATTTTCTTTTTTTCAAGTTTGCTGGGAACATAGCAGTCAGGCCTCTTATTTCAGAAACAATGAACCGTAACAGTTAGGTTACCAATAAAAGGTAAGCCTACTACTTCTTTGCTTTCAGCCAGCTGCCTGTTGACATTTTTAGACAACAGTGAAGCTCGCTTCTTTTGCACAACACAACTTTTAAAAGTAAACTTTCCATTCAGAAGCTTTTTATCATCCATTTTGCCGTATCGCGCTCACCATTCACTCAAACCGTAACGTTAGTCTACTACACAGTTTGCGAGGCCAAAAAGAATGTAAATCAAAAAAAAAAAAAAAAAAATTTAAAAATTAAATCGCGTTAATCTCGCGATAAAAAAATTAACGGCGTTAAAATGGGTTTGCGTTAACGCCGTTAATAACGCGTTAAACTGACAGCACTACTAATTACATAATGAGTGGAATACGTGAATGTAGTGTGATACACGTGACATGGGGTGAATATTGGACAACATTTGTATGCAAACACTGCTGCATCACATGACGCATGCCCCGCAAATGACTAATTAATGACACTGATAACGAGAGTGAGAGAGATCTGTAGAGATCTGAATGTGTACAATGTTGTGGGACAGTTATGAGACTGCAGGATGATAAGTTGGTGCTGTGAAAGCTCTCAGACACACACCGCATGAAAACTTTCAACCCACACACACACACACACACACACACACGCACACACACACACCAGAGGGACGACACAGCTGACAGGAGCAATATGCACCGCCACACACATACACACTCTCTGCCCCCCGGACCTCGTTTGGCGTCACAGCCCGGAGGACCCGTCACCTCGTCCAGGAACAGCTGTCCCCCATCTCACTAATGGACCAGCGGAACCGTCACCAAACGCAGGGCTGTAGCCCAAGAGGGACACATGTGGTTTGGGAAACACAAACACAGGCCATGCCCTAAATCTAGGCGCCCTAATTCATTATGGATGTTGTAGTTTTCCATATGCAGCGCTGAAGCGTTTGGAGACAGCCTGGTAATTATGTTTGGAATTGCCCTAACTCTTCATTCCAGTTGATACTGTAGTTTTTTTTCCGTTTGCCACATTTAATCATGTTTGGATATGCCCTGGGAAATACAGTGATGACCCATATGTCACTCTACTGTGACATGTGTGCTGGGCTGCTGTGCCATACCCATGCATCTGGAGGCTTGGCTATGACAGTTGAGATTCTGATCGTTCGAATTGAAACTATATTTCTTATTAGTTTGCCTGCAGAATACCATGCATTGATTTTCATTTCTTGCAGAAAAACTGACATGTTGAATTCATGAATTTCTGAACAACACTTCTTCGGTGCATCTTTTAGTTATCCATGCCGTTGCACAGAGCGCTACAACAAATTCTTCTCCACGAATTGTTCTAATTCTTGCCCTAAAACAGTGCCTTTCAACACCAGGAGTGCAAAAGGCCAAAACCCACTAATGAAATGACAAGAAAACACCAGACCTACCAGAAAAACACATCATCATCTACCATATACCTGCTATGCATAGAATATTGTCAGTTAGATGTATAGATGTTTATAGAAGTTTTAAGTATAAAACAGCTACTCCCACCGTCCACATGTTCTCCCACTGACCACATGTTCTCCCACGGACCACATGTTCTCTCACGGACCACATGTTCTCTCACGGACCACATGTTCTCTCACGGACCACATGTTCTCCCACGGACCACATGTTCTCTCACGGACCACATGTTCTCCCACGGACCACATGTTCTCCAGCTGTAAGTCTGTCATGTAGGTCATGGAGGGATGTGGAATAAGTCCGGCTGTTGACCCGGAGCTAAGAGTGCTGTGGGGACCACTTCATGGGTAATACTTCAGACCCTGTAATGTGACTTATCGTATGTATCAGACCTTTAATGTTGCCTCCAGCCCGGCACAAATGTTCCACACACACACACACACACACACACACACACACACACACACACACACACACACACACACACACACACACACACACACACACACACACACACACACACACACACACACACACACACACACACACACACACACACACACTCCCACACACATTCGTCCTCTCTGATCTTTCAAGGTGTAGTAAGAGATTTCATGGTTTATCTCTCTTCACTCCCATCCAAACACTCTCCACCAAACAAGAGAGAAATGGCACCAAACAGAAACGACAAGGAGAGGGAAAGGGACATGGAGTAGTAGAATGAGAGGAAGAGAGAACCCCCCCCCACACACACACCCACACACACACCCAAACAGGTTATTGCAGTGTGGTTCAGATTGGTAATACAGACTAATAACTTGAGAGCAGTGAACACAGATGGCTACACCACCACAAATCAATTGTATTTGGTGAGAAATAGAGAGAGAGTAAGAACAAGACGATAAATAATCTACCGTGGCGCTTGCTTGACAGGACAATGTATTGTGTGTCACCCCAGATACCGATGTAGATTAAAACGCGAAGATAAAAATGAGGGCGGCAGTTGAAAGATTTATTTTTAAACGTACGGAGTGTTCCATCTTTTGTAACTTCCAAATCCCTCCACTGGCCTGTACAGAGGAGAGATGAAGTCCCCGTGCTGCGGTCCCCGTGCTGCGGTCCCCGTGCTGCGGTCACTCCTGCCCTGCGGGCTCTGGCTCTGCCATCGAGAGATTTTAATGAGGACACTGCCCTAGCAGACGGAGGGGCCAACAGATCTCAGATCAGTCAGAGGGTACCATAAGTATATATAAAATAATGACAAATATGTCACGCAGTGAAAATGCGGACAGATGATTCACGCACAAAGTGAGTGTTTGTGCTTGTGTGTATATATAAGTTTGTGTATGTGTGAGCATGTGTGAGCATGTGTGTGTGTGTGTGTGTGTGTGTGTGTGTATATGTATGTGTGTGTGTGTGTATATGTATGTGTGAGTGTGTGTGTGGGCTTGTGTGCATGTGTGAGTGTGTTTGCGTTTGTATGCGTGCATGTGCCTATTTATTTTACTATTGTATCTGTATGTGTGTGTGTGCGTGCGTGCGTGCGTGTGTGCGTGCGTGCGTGTGTGCGTGTGTGCGCGTCTGTGTCTGTGTGTGCATTACTATTTCTGAGCCCATTATGTTTGGCCGTGTGTGTCAGAGAGTGCATGTCCACTCTGCCCAGTGAGATATGCGCTGTGAGTCCTCGTGTGATGATATGTGGATAATGACTATGGTCCTCTGTGCTCTACAGCACAGCCTGTCTGGTCCTCTGTGCTCTACGGCACAGCCTGTCTGAGCGGAGAGGAGTTGGCTCTTATCACAGCTCACACAGATACGGATTTACACCCCGCTCCCCTCGCCACTGCGGCCACGGCCAGCATGGCAGAATACACCCCCGCCTGCAGGGAGATTTGGCTATCTGTGAACCGCGCTCTTGCACACACACACACACACACACACACACACACACACACACACACACACACACAGACACAGACCAATGGATAAGGTTTTTATTCTGATAACGGTTTTTTCCCCTCTATTTTCTGTCACTCTTTGAGTATGTTTGGTCCTGTCCTTCCACACACAAAAAACATGATGAATTAAACATTTTGTTATCGTTTTTAAATCTGTTAGGATGTTAATGTAAGCTCTGTTATAATGTCTTATCAGTAGCCACACCATATAATAGACCAGTCCCGTCTCCACTAGAGTGGGGATCTTTTAGGCCCCTCTTTACATTAAGTGTGCTTGATATAGTGCATTTATAGAAGTCATCAATTGTGCCGTGTAATTGTCATGTGTAAGTGCATATTATTACATGTTAGCAAATCTAAACCAAATCCCAACTCTACATTTCAAAAGGATAACAAGTATGTTGTACTCATCAATTAATTAAAGGTGTTAAAGGTTTACTAATTGGGATTACTTAAATGAAATTAAGCATTTGTAATGAAATAGTGCTATAGGATGTTAGATGCTTCTTCTTAAGTATGACCACATTTGAAAACAGAGCAAGGTTACGTATTGGACAAACACAAACACAAACACACAGTTTTCTGCCCTACTAGTAAATCTGCTGAACAATGTTGTTTTTATCCTCCATTGTGTGTCAGTCTTTGTTTAAGTCATTGTAACTTCACTGGAACATTAGAACGTTAAAATAACACCACTGCCAACATTCCTAAATGGTTAGGGCCTAGTGCCAAACTGCCCTTGTTGGTGGATATAAAAATGACTGCGGGTGTAATCATCCACACACAAATGCATTCTTTTTGTGAGAGTGAACAACAGCAATGTCAATTAAGCCACAACATTGAAGGACGTACGTGTTTGGTTGTTCCGTAAATCCACTACTAACCGCCAGTCAATCAGGAAAAAAAAGATTGAAATAAAATCCCCTTCCCGCGCTAAGGCGCCTGAAAAACACTTTGCCACCCGGTGACACCTAAGCTTTTTGGGTCTAATGAATTCTCCCAAGCACATCACCCCCGACAACGGCAAAACAAAGACACGACTGGGCAGAGTTCCAGACAGATAGCATGCATTCACAGGCCACATGTTTCTGCAGCTATCTCTATTCAGCATTCAGGACCCCAACCTCCCTCTCTCCATCTCTCTCTCTCTCTCTCTCTCTCTCTCTCTCGCTCTCTCTCTCTCTCTCTCTCTCTCGCTCTCTTTCTATCTCTCTCTTCTCTCTCTCTCATAATCACCTAAACTACAGTTTGACTGATAAAGCTCAATAAAACACCTGCTGAATAGAATCCAATTTTGGAGGAAAATAAGCCACTTTGCATATCTTAACAGAGGTTGTTTTTCTACCTGGTGATATCTTCCCAGCCCACAGCTTGTGGATGTGACATTGTATCATCACAATAGAAGGGCCACGGCAACCAAACACAAACATGTTGCACTGCAGTAATATTGCCCATTATGCGTACATTTGCTGACTCATTTTTCCTGAAAATATGCATTACACTGACAATTTGCCATCTGCTGTATGTCTGTGTACCTCGGTATTTCAAAGTATGAAGAACTCTCCAAGGTCCAGGAGTCACTCATTAGCATAATTTATTCATGAATTAGCCGATATACAAATAAATGCCATTCCTAATAGGGAGTGTTTCCTTCTAAGGATCATCTTCCTCTCCAAAGACGCATTTGTTATTTTTTCATCAACTTTTTTTCCCCTTCTCTCCAGTGGGTTAAAGGAGCCTTTAGCTGTTTAGAAAACGCTCTTATGAAATATGGTTATGAGGCATATTAGAATCCCGCCACTCGGGCGAGAGGCTTTGCTTTCTAATGGGTGCCTCAGACCCCAGCGATTGCTCTGCGCCGGGGGAATTTGCATTGGGGCTGCAGTTTTGCATAGATATGAATACATGCATACGTGATTCCTGCGGGTATGATCCACAAATCTCTCTCTCTCTCTCTCTCTCTCTCTCTCTCTCTCTCTCTCTCTCGCTCTCCACCTCTTCATCAGTCGCCCCCCAATAATACGTCCTTCCAGCAGAAAGAGAGTGTCTTCCCTGAGACATGTATCTCTCTATCTCACCATCACTTCATTCCTGTCTTTTCATGACACCTATCTGAGGGATGAAGAGCAATTAATGTCACCTGAGAGCAATCCGCAGGAGGGAAGGAAGGGAGGGAAAAAAAAACACAGAAAGAAAGACAGAAAAAAAAATGAAATCATTTGGGCTGCGGAGTGGAGCGGAGCCCCTAAAAAGCTCATCTGGTTCAGGCGCCTGTGCTTTCTGTCCTGGCAGCGCCCAACCCCCGAGGGCCCCGGGTCTGCGCTTCTCCTCGTCTCATCTCCAGTTCATTACTGTCGGGGTGCCCTCGTCGCCTCCATTAACCAGCGCGGCGGCACGGGGCCACCGGGAGCACTCAGCCCCGCTCCGCTCCGCTCGGCCAGCCCCACCCACACACACACACACACACACCGCCAGGGCAGAACAAGCCCACCATGCATTATTCACCGCAACAAGACGGTGACGCTGGCTGGGCACACTAGATACACACTGACTGGGAGGCTGGGGGGTGGGGGTGGGGGGGGGGGGTGACTAGTGCATGGCTGTGACTTTTGGGTGGGAATGAAGGGGCATCAGCAGAGGCACTGAATCTGGGTGGGTATGAGGGCATGAGCCTGTGGCTGTTAGGGACGTACCCAAATCCATTATTCGGCAAAGCACAAATAATGCCACAGAAACAAATATTTCTTCTCCCGAAGTCGTTATTATTTGGATGATGTCTGTGTTTCTTCAAAATCGATTCATATCATTGTGTATAGCCACAACATAAAAATGCCCTTTTTGTTTGCAACATAGGACTTTGATTCCACTGACTATTCGTTTCATTTCCTACTCCTTGTTGAAAAGTGATTGCTATATTCTGTAGTCACCTGCACCAGTCGGAGCCCAGCAGGCAGCAGGCTGAGAGCTGACCGTTCCAGGAGCAGTGAGACCTGCTGGACATGGGGACACTAGCACAGGGGCATCTGCTGTGGGACTGCGTAGGTATGGGGGTGCACTAGAGCATGGCTTTGAGCCTCGATGGGTATGGGGACATGAAGTAGAGCGCACACACACACACACACACACACACACACACACACCTTTTTATTTTCTGCAGTAAATTCATGTGGAGCTCTCTCTTACTGCCTGAGCTTGTTAGGTGAGGTGAGAGACATAGGTCACTGACAATCACACACACACGCACACACACACACACACACGCACACACACACACACACACACACACACGTATGGTTTACATTTTCATCCTAGCCAGGTTCATCAGAGTCGCTGGCAGGCATGTTTACTCTCCTCTGTCAGATATAGCTGAATTAAAATGGAGCTGCTCAAATCAATACAGCAATCCTCTTCATATGAGGAGGAACCCAGTCATCAGCTACAAGGCAGGTTGGTCTACCAAGGTGGGTACTGATTACAGTATTGAGTACCGAGTCAAGGAGGCTCAGTACTGATCAGGTTGTCTGAATGCATTACTATATAGTATAGCTATCTGTCTTTTATCACAATTTACTAATATTATTATGTAAAAATACTGGTTGGTTAACTTGCTTTTTACAGTCACTTCACAAAGACATCTGCCACACATGCATCTGCCAATTATTGCAATTGTTTTGAAGAAGTGAGTAAAGCAGTAAATAAAATGTTTTGTTGTGTCGGGGTAACCCTGGGTTAAAGTGTCGGAGAGAAGGAGCCCAATCTAACCTTATTTTAATTGGATCCTTTTCAAATAATAGATAGCAGGGTGTTTGTGAGGGTGAGTCTAGACAATCGATGAACTCATTGATCGAAGAAGAGAGAAAGAAAGGCAGACAGAGAGAGAGGGACAAAGCGGGAGTTTGTGTGTGTGTGTGTGTGTGTGTGTGTGTGTGTGTGTGTGTGAGAGAGAGATAGAGACAGACAGAGAGAGAGAGAGAGAGACACACAAGATTGCTTAGAGTAATCCTTGGGTGATTGGTAGATGAATTTGTTGCTTCATCTAGTCATCGATCTGTGTAACATCAGACCATTCCTCTGACGCACATCACTCGAGACAAACAAGCTTCTGGGATTATAGAGAAAATATACAAACTCCAGCAGCCTGGCAATCCACTGGTGTCACAGTCAGAATATACAGACTCCAGCAGCCTGGCAATCCACTGGTGTCACAGTCAGTCACAGCATCACGCCTCAGACACACAGGGCTTCACTCTAACAAGCTTTTCAAAAAGTGTGTGTGTGTGTGTGTGTGGTTGGTTTGGGGGGGTGGGGGCGGTAGCCTGGCTCCACCTGCCTATTTCTCACAGTTTAGTTTTCTTTTCACTCTGGCTAGAATCTGGACACTCTTTTCGTGAGAGTGACTGCAGCGCTGTCTGAGTGGCCTCCAATCAGTGACCAGTGGGGGTGCCGTTGGTGTGTGATGATGTTGAAATGTAGCGTTTGTTTTCAAATGGAGCTCCAACAATGGCAGCAGGGCAAGAGCTAGATGAAGTGATACAAACAGTAGCACCAATGCGAGCCAACATAAACAAATTAGGGCCGGGGCAAGAAGAAAGTGTAAATGTGTTCATCAAGGGCAAAGGGTAAGAAAAAGGGAAAAGACATAGTTTATTTACTGCCATCAGTCCACAGGGGGTTTAAAGTCCCCCTTAACTTGCCAATGCAGAAACAACCCATTCAGCGCAGAAGAGGAGAAGCGTTAAACCATGCGAGTAGCCTGCCATCTTGTCTCGTCTCGTCTCGTCAGGCTGAGAACCGGGAGCCGTGTGACAGGGCCGTCCTGGATGACATCCGTCTCCTCAGAGAGGTGCAGGCAGCCATCTCAGTAGAGTGAGCCGAGCACAGAGGCCTGCCGATAACGAGATGGCCGTGGCGGAGCTGATAGCTACCCTGACCGTATCTGTTCCCTGGTACACCTGCAGGAGGATGTGACACGGTCCTGCTGCCCTGACCGTATCTGTTCCCTGGTACACCTCCAGGAAGATGTGACACGGCCCTGCTGGCCAGCTCTGAAGCAGGTCCCCAGCGCTGGACTAACACTGCATCAGACTGAGCTGATGTAGACGTAACAAAGAACCTGGAGTGAATTACTACACGTCAGTCTTACAAATGCCAATTTACCAAAAAAATATACAAAATATATAATTTAGTATTATTCTGGAAGTGGAGAAGTAGTAGGCCGGCCCGGGAGTAAGTAGGGAAATAAGACATTTAAGGACAGACATCTTGGGTAATGGACAGACATCTCGGTAAATGGCCAGACATCTTGGTAAATGGTATTATCAAATATCTAATATCTAATATCTAAATGTCTAAGGTTAAGATCATGTTACCAGCGACACATTGGTTCGACGAATTTCAGACACTTTTGAAGATGTACTCCGTAAAATCAGGAAATGAAAAGTTGCACATTTGACATGTGAAAGCATTTGAGTACTTTCTGAATGTGGTGCACAGATCTTCCCCCACTGAGCTGCCTGCTCCCTCACAACCTCACACAGATCTCAGGGTGACTGGCTCGTGCCTCTGTAAACAGCCTGCTCTCTCACAACCTCACACAGATCCAGCCTGCTCCCTCACAACCTCACACAGATCTCAGGGTGACTGTCCATGCCTCTGTAAACAGCCTGCTCCCTGTCCTGATTGGCTTCAGTGTAATTAAGGGCAGAGCCACATGAAGAGTCCCCTATGACTAACCCAGAATAAGCTCTCCCTCTCTCTCTCTCTCTCTCTCTCTCTCTCTCTCCCGTTCTCTCTCTCTCCCGTTCTCTCTCTCTCTCCCCCTCTATCTCTCTCTCTCACTCTCTCTTTCTCCTGCCTGTTGCCCTTTAGTTGACCACTGGCCTAACCGCACGCTGAGACAATGAGGTGCTTGCGGGCCCTGTGTGTGTGTGTGTATGTGTGTGTGTGTGTGCATTCATGTGTGTGTGCGCGTTGCATGTGTGTGTGTATGTGTCTGTGTGTGTGTGTGTGTGTGTGTCTGTGTCTGTGTGTGTGTGTGTGTGTGTGTGTGTGCCAGCGATTCAGCCCCCGAGGAAAACTGAGGGAAGCTGAGTGTGCCACTCTTCCACGCTTCCTGAGCCTCTCCTCCAATTAGAGCTCAACAGGAGATTCCTGCCTGCTCACCGCTCCAACAGAGAGAGAGAGGCAGAGAGGGAGAGAGAGAGAGAGAAGGAGAGAGAGAGAGAAACAAGGAGAGTGAGAGAGAGAGACAGAGAGAAAGAGAGAGAAAGACAGAGAGAGGGAGAGACAGAGACAGGGAGAGATTTAGGGAGAGAGTGAGAGAGAGAAAACCATCCATCCTCCTGTGACATATCTTTCTACTGCCACCCAGTCTCTCTCTCTCTGGATTCTGCAGCATCATAGGAGAGATGCAGATCCAATCTTAGGGAAGTGGAGTCCTCCAGAAACATGACAACAGGACAATCACAAACAGGGCCGTAAGACCTGATGTATGTGTACCTGATGGATGTGTGTCCCTCAGACGTATTAAAGCCATCCATCCATCCATCCATCTATCTATCTATCCAACCCGCCATCTATCCATCTATCCTTTCATCCATCCACCCATCCATCCATCCATCCATCCATCCATCCTTCAATGTCCTGTGCAGCCACTCAGGCTCTCTCTCCCACTCTCTCTCGCTCACTAGCCCCTTCTAAACAGAGATCCCTCTACGCTGCTGTTAAGAGGACCCCTCATCATGCAGATACAGAACAGAAAGCATGATGCCGCCCCAGTGGGTGCTTTTAGATAGCGTGCCCACATTCCGGAACCAGAGGCGTGTCGTTTAACATAGCGTCTATAATGTCGCGTTAGAGAACACTCGGAACTCGGATATCGCACTAGAACGGCACTTGAAGTCGGAGCTCACCGATTTGACTCCATTATCAATATGGCAATGAATCTAACCGAGCCTAACATGGACCTTGACTTTATCAAACGGTCAAAACCTTTTCAAATGCGTGAGAAGATGCATGAAGGGGCAATGTGTCAAAATGAAGCAGAAAAAAAGTTGTACATCATTATTGGTGCCCAGTAGATAGAAGGAAAATCACCATGGCAGTCATGGGTAATGCACTTTGAAGGGAAAGCTACACAGAGAGGGAATGGAGAAAGTTAAACTATCTAAACCTAAGCCATCAAATGCCAGTTAGGGTCTCTGCTTTGTAAAGTGGCCTGCTTCTAATGACGTTTTTCACTAACAAAATCCTCATCGGATTCTGGTATGGGTTTTTATATATGCCAACAGACAATGTCCATCGTTGCCATGAATCCTGTAGGTTGTAGCCTTCCCACAATGCACCTGTGAGTTCCCACAGTGCACCTGGGGTTCTGTGAGTGCCATGGTAGCACTCTTTTGTCTCTAGGATTTAGAGTGGCATTTGGAAAACAGGGGAAAAGTAATGAGGTGACTGTAAAGACTGACCTTTATGTTTTTTATTCCAACTGTAATGTTTAACTAGGGTGATCCAAGTATGTGTGTGTGTGTATGAGTGTGTATATTTACTTTTGTGTGTGTGTGTGAGAGAGAGATGGTGTATATGTCTATGTGTGTGTGTGTGTGTGTGTGTGTGTGTGTGTGTGTGTGTGTGTGTGTGCGCTTGTTAGTGTGTGTAGAAAGAGACTGCCAGAGTCTCTATCTGTGCCTTATTGTGCACTTCTTGCTCTATTGATTTGAACCGTGAGGAGGAGAATAATTACTCCCTGCCTCCACACCAATCCATACATATCTCAGTGAACCACTCACAGAGCACTGACCAGGCCAACAAGCCTGGGTGTGGAGGGAGGCAGGCTCAGGATGGACAACACACACACTTTTAATTACTGACAGCTATAGAGAGCGAATCAATAATGCATGTCAGCAGCACTCATGCCACTAGAGAGATAGATGGAGTTTCATCGCTGCTGCTGTTATGTGTTTATGTGTTACACGACACTCATTGCTGCTGGTGTTATGTGTTTATGTGTTACACAGCACATACCTGTACATGTTTTAAACTAGACAGATAGATGGAGTCTCATCGCTGCCTGGTGTTATGTGTTTATGTGTTACACGACACTCATCGCTGCCTGTTGTTATGTGTTTATGTGTTACACGACACTCATCACTGCTGCTGCTGTTATGTGTTTATGTGTTACATGACACATACCTGTACATGCCTTAAACTACTGCATTGGATTGAAGTTAGATACATGAAACATAAAGCAGGGAGTTCTCAGTTAGGAGAAATTGGGCCATGAACATATGATTCATATCTAAAACATAACCACCCTATGACTACAATTGACCCCCCCCCCTCCCGCTCATTCATATCTAAAACATAACCACCCTATGACTACAATTGACCAGCACCCCCCCCCATTCATATGTAAAACATAACCACCCTATGACTACAATTGACCCCCCCCCCCCTCATTCATATGTAAAACATAACCACCCCATGACTACAATTGACACCCCCCCCCAATTCATATGTAAAACATAACCACCCTATCACTTGATCACCACATTCATAAGAACATAAATCATAAACAATAACCAAACACAGGACAATATAGAACAATGCCATGAACAATCCTTTGTCTCCTCAATGTAAACAGCTCCCATCTCATACATTATTTAACAGCATGTCTCAGACATGTCTGTGTGTGTGTGTGTGTGTGTGTGTGTGTGTGTGTGTGTGTGTGTGTGTGTGTGTGTGTGTGTGTGTGAGTGTGTGTGTGTGTGTGTGTGTCTTCAAACATCTGTTGCTTTGCAATGGGACTTTAAGGGCATGCTTAATTTCAATTTATCAGATCCAATCTAGATGTCTTAGACTTAGAGGCCTGTGTTGTTATTTCAGGTCAGCGGTCTTGTATCGATTGTGGCCACTGAGTTGCTAAGAGACATTTCATGATCGTATATCATCTCATCTCCAAAAGTGCTGCATTTCTCATTCCCAACAGGGCTTCAATGATGCCTGTTTTAATAGGGAAAAGGACATGAGAGAAAATGAAAAAAGATTTTAAATAGTTTTTGTTTTAATGGGGGTTGGTGCTGTCAGGAACTGTCAGAGGACTTAAATCGACCGTACATCGTATAAAGGTCCTGCTAAATTTCCCATCCAGTTGTCAGTGGTCTGCAGTGTACACACTGATGGTCACATGTGAATGATGAATGAATGAATGAATGGCCGTATCATAACTGGATCTCTATGCCGTGGCCCAGGTAAACTGTGAATGAATGGCCAGATCATACCTGGATCTCTACGCCGTGGCCCAGGTAAACTGTGTACACACTGATGGTCACATGTGAATGAATGAATGAATGGCCGTATCATACCTGGATCTCTATGCCGTGGCCCAGGTAAACTGTGAATGAATTGCCAGATCATACCTGGATCTCTATGCCGTGGCCCAGGTAAACTGTGAATGAATGGCCAGATCATACCTGGATCTCTATGCCGTGGCCCAGGTAAACTGTGATCAGGTAGGTGCAGTCGCTGGTGTCATATCCTGCTGCGTCCTGTGGCGGCATCTCAATATAGCCCTCATGGTCTGTGAAGTTCATGGCACATGGGGCTGAAGGAGACAGAGAGAAAGAGAAAGGGAGAGAGAGACGGAGAAAGAGACAGAGACAGAGATAAGAGAAAGAGAGAGAGAAGGTGAGATGGAAAAAGGAAAAAGACAGACAAAAAGCAAGAGTTGGTGACAGACTTCGACTTCGACTTAAACAAAAAAAGAAAACTAAAAGAAGTGTCCAATATTGTGGCTGCCTCTCTGGGACCTCATCCTGCTGTGACCTCATCCTCCCTGTGACCTCATCCTGCTGTGACCTCATCCTCCCTGTGACCTCATCCTGCGGTCCTGTGCTGATCCTCCCAGACCCCTCGTTAACTCTGAACGCCTCCCCCATCCCAGCAGTACCTCAGCAGGCCACCGGGGAGGAGGGACAGGTCAGAGAGAGAGACAGAGAGAGAGGGAGAGAGAGGGAGACTGACAGAGAGAGAGAGAGTGACAGGGAGACTGACAGAGAGAGAGAGAGTGACAGAGAGACTGACAGAGAGAGAGAGAGAGACAGAGAGAGAGAGGGAGGGAGAGAGGGAGAGAGAGAGGGAGAGAGACAGAGAGGGAGAAAGTGTCAGAGAGAGAGAGACAGAGAGCGTGACAGAGAGCGTGACAGAGAGAGAGAGGGAGGGAGAAAGAAAAAGAGAGGGAGAGAGAGGGAGAAAGTGACAGAGAGAGAGAGAGAGAAAAAGAGAGGGAAAGAGGGAGAAAGTGATAGAGAGAAGAGAGAGATAAAGAGAAAAATAGAGTGAAAGGGGGAGAGAGAGAGAAGAGAGAGATAAAGAGAGAGAGGACAGCAGAAGCAATCACACACAGAAGGGCCTTCACTGTCCTCTGCTTTTCCTCCTCAGAGGCACGTCTTTTTCACCGCTTTATGTCCGCAGACTGGAGACCACGCAGGTCAAGGCAGCGCAGAGAAAGAGGGAGAGAAAGAGGGAGAGAGAGAGGGAGAGAGGGAGAGAGGGAGAGAGAGAGACAGAGGGAGAGAGAGAGACGCGGTTGCCGCTGTCCTTGAGAACTTGAGGGCTGGTGTTCATTTCTTTAAAACAGGTTGGTTTGCCCCTGTGGGAGTACTGTGTGTAAAATGTGTCCGTTTTCACCCAAGGTTCCTGCCATAGTAAGTGTCCTCAGCACGTGTCCATTTAAGCTACTTTATCGTATTGTTTTTTATTGTCCTTTCTTTATTGTCCTTTTATTGTCTTGATTCTGTTTTTGCATTTCTTTTCATTTCTTAGGTCAAGAACAAAATTACAGTAAGATATGAAATAAAAAGTTCTCAAACAGACAATCAAGATGTCTAGTATGAGTATGTTAAAACACTGTCTTTCAGAATGACATTATTAGTGTAAGTCAAGACATTTTGTGTCGGACAGTAAAAAATGACACGACTTAAAAACTGAATGGAGCTGTTACCTGATGACTGCATTGTGGTGATGACAGTCGTAGTGATGGTGCTTGTTGTCGTCTCCGCATCCACTGATGACTGAGATTTCACTGTTGTGACAGCCCTGGAGTTGCCTGTAGTGTTTGTTGTCTCTGACTCATTAACGTTAAACTTCTCCCGCATGACTGAAGTCGTTAGGGCCAGGGGTGCCAGCGTGCTTTTTATGGTGATTGGTTTATGATTGGAGAGTCCCGCCCCCTCTGAAGGAGAATGGGTGTGTCCCTGGACACTGATTGGTGAGGAGGTGGTTTGAATGACAGGTGTCGTCAGGGCTTGAGTCGTTGGCGGTGCCTTTTCAGCATTCCTGTCCACGTCTTTGGTGGTCCCCTTTCGTGCCACAGAAACAAGCTTCCCTGAGATGCTGGACGCCGTGGTAACCGTCGTCATGGGGGACGTGGCGGCCATGGTGACAGTGGTGGCGATGTCGGAGAAGGCGGGGGCTTCCTCGTGTGGCACACGGTGGGAGGAGGAGGAGTCCCCGTCGGCGGAACTCGGGGTGGAGGCGGGCGGGGCGGGCGGACGCTCGTCTTGGAAGAAGTGCTGGTCTCCGCTGAAGTCTTTGGTGAGCACCGACTCGTGGAAGAGCAGGCCCTTCAGGTGAGGCTGCCGGGCGGGGTCGCTCAGCGGCGAGAGGGTGGTGACGTCCTGCCCGCCGCCGCCATCCGGGTCCAGATTGAGTTCTCTCTCCTTCTCCGAGTCGCCTCCTCTGTAGATGACCTGTGTGCTCAGCTCTGGAGAGACACAGAGAGGAAAGTGAACACGTTAGACACGGAGAGGAGAGTGAACACATTAGACACAGGCCTAGCTGAGTCTCGCACCAATGGGGACCTGATCAGGGGTCGACCCAGTGACCTTGGACAGAATTACAGTATTTATATTCATCAGGATCAATCAGATGTTATTAACGATTCAGTTAATAAAGAAGCAATAATGCCATCATGTTTATTACACATACACATACATTATTACACTGACATACAGACGAAAAGACCTGAAACTGCAGTAGTGAGATGAAGCAAAAACACACATATAATCAAATGTATGTATTTTGGAGACTTTTAATAATTTTTAAGACTTTTAAGGCACACCACCCTCAGGCCCTCCCAAAACAATTAAGACTGCATTGGAATTAAGACTGCATTGGAATTGATGGAGCCCAGCACGTGGTCAGGACACAGTCCTAACAAAACTGTGTGTTTGGCTACAGCACTAGAGTCCAATTGATTGCCTTCATATATCTCTGCCATGTCTGAGTGCAGTACATTTACAGACCTCTCACTGTGCCGTTTTCAATAGAGCCGACTAAACGCATAATGCTATTCAAACACGCTGCCTTTGCAATGTAATGTGATTAGATACCATTTCTGAGACGGGTTAAGAGCCTTAGCTAATGAGCGGTTAAAAATGGATATGAGTTTTCCAGGAGGCCTTTGGAAAAAAAAAATGAAAAATGAAGTATGTTTGAAGTAGAGCAGATAACCTTTGGCTACAATAGTTCATTTAAATGCCTTTTCTCTTCGGCCCTTGCCAATTCATATTAGTGAAAGATTTGCCCCCTTTTATGAGGAACAATTAGCAACTATAATAAGGGGGAGGTGTGGACTCATTACTCCCACCTGCAATGTGCGAGGAGGGCGATGGGAATCAGCGGAGCCTGAGGGAGAGGGAGAGGGTGCTGAGCAGAGAGAGAGGCTTCTTCGTCTCAAGGACCGGCAGCAGCTGCCTTCGCTGACAGCAGGAAGGCCCAGTATAATCTCATCACAACATTTCAATGGAAAAACATCGTCCAGAGGCCTTCTATTAGAGGAGAGATTGCCAGTCGTAATAAAAGTTCCCTTTTCAGCACTCACTTCAGCATTTTGCTGAAATTGAGTAAAGCCAATAAGAGTCAAGTTGCAGCTGCTACATTCATATATTACTGGGCTCCAAGCAACAAGTGAATCCTCCTATTTTGAGAGCATTTAAAAGGGACCCTTCTGATACTCCTCCTATTTTGAGAGCATTTAAAAAGGGACCCTTCTGATACAAATCAGGATTTATATGCCAATCTCGAGCTCACCAATGCCTCCAACGAGGCCGGGGGATGTGAAGCGTTTTGCTCCAAGTCATTATTTAAAGTTTGACGAGCAACAGCTCTGAAGCTCAGTGGATGTAATTACGGTTTCAGTGTCAGCAGGCGAACCTGCGGACGGCTCTCAGGGGCGAGGAGAGAGTGTGACACTGTTCCACCCAGCCTTTCATCTTCCCCATATTAAACTCCACTCATGGGCAGGAAATGCCTTTTTAAAAAAAGACACATGAATAATGACAGTCTTGGCTTTGTGTCAGAGCAGAGATTCTGTACAATTGTTCATTACGAGAAACAAGCTCTGCAACCACTGCGCTGTACAAAGGGGATGGGAAACTGTGTAGCATGCGCCATCACAGGGAAACACTTTCAGATGGCAGATTAAAGTGCAGAGCGAGAGACAGAGGGGCATTGAGATGAATAGAAGTTTTCACTCAGATGTCCCTTTGCCCCAAACCTCATCCCCAAACATCCATCCCTCGCTTTTTAGCGGAGAGGAGAGGGCTTTCAAACATGGCTGACAGCAAAGAGACAGATAACACCATTTTGATGTTGCTATAAATATGCAAACTCTTTTCTCTATGCAGCCCTCCAAAGAATACTCAAAACTACTAACACAGAACATAATATGGATTCCTTGGGGATAGAAAGGATGAATTGCCAATTGCTCAATAAAGCTTGGTATAAAAGTCAGTGAAATATCTTTACTTTACAGGGAATTGCCAGTGTGTTCTCAATGATATAATTGAACAATATAATACACTTAAATCATTTTCTAATGTGCCTGTTGAAACTCTCACCACCTGTGGCTGAAAGCATTCGCTTCGGCAGGTAAAAGCTAATGATGGTACCGGCTGTGTGAAGTTATTCTGACACTATCCTAACCCTGTTCCCTTAAACACATAAGTTAAATATCTAAAACAGTCAGGACCAAGGGAGAGTTCATGTCAACTGATAGTAACTGCTCACTTTGCAGTCACATTATTATAATGTAACTACAGCGTTAAGCACAGTGTAGTATTCTCTTATATTATCATTGTGTAACAGCACATTGATACCGTGTACTTCCATGTACCCTCCTCTTCAATCTAACCCTACTGTATGTACGTATAAAGTATCACATGTGCTATTGGTTTCACTATATGTCACACTGTATTGTAATTCACTACTTTCCTCAACTCTACTTGATAGCTTGGCTGCAGTGTAACAAGGACACCATAAAATAAAGGTCAAGATACACTTTGGGAAACAATGTGTGTGCGTGTGTGTGTGTGTTTGTGTCTGTGTGTGCTTGTGTTTCATCCTCTCTAAGGGACCCTGGCAGAGGCACTGGACAGAGAACCTGACTGAACCCTGAGCTCTGAGGGAGAGGTGGGCCACTCTAAAGACCAATTTAGAGCCACTCAACAACAAATCACCTCAAACGACTATATGCATGTCTGCTCAGGAGGGGCGAACCGTGTTGTGTAATCTTTCGAATCCTCTGAAAACTTTGAAAATTTTTCTCTGGAATGTTCTTTTAGCTGGGCTTGCAGGTGCTGCACAGTCACATTACACTCTGAATACTTTACTTCAAAAACTACTTTTTCAACCGGTTAGCTAGGACTAATTAGTCTAATCTCACCTGTACCGTCTACAGCGCAGTGGGTTTTGGGCTTGTGGAGCAGAATACGGTGGAATTTTTTAGCAGATAATTAACCATCCGTTGAGAAAAATATAACCAAAGGGATTTTTTTCGCTCCAGGCAGCTGCAGGGCCGATGTGGGCTTTATGAAAATAAGATGTAAGGAGGGTTTGATGTGAGTGATTGTGTTTCGGTAGAGACTGCTCTGTTTTTTGTCCGATCCCAACAGCATGGCCCACGCTGTCTTTAAATCATCTCCTGAGCAGTAGCTGAATTATTGAGTGCTATTGAGAGAGAAAGAGACAGAGCGAGAAAAAAGAGAGAAAGAACGAGGAAAAGAGAAAGAAAGAGAGAGAGCGAGGGAAAGAGAGAGAGAGCGAGTGAGAGGGAGAGAGTCTGAACCAGTGGCACTTGAGCACAGTAAATTAGACTGGACCAAGACAGGACCACTGAACCACCAGCTAGTGCTGTGGTTCTTTCCAATATTACCCCCCCCCCCCCCCCAGAGCACAGATATACACACCACACATACACACACACATGCACACACACACAAACACACACACAAACACAAACACAAACACACACACACAAACACAAGCACTTATGCACAGATATACACTCACACGCATATACTCTCTCTCTCTCTTCCTCGCACTCCATAATTCTTTCATCCACGCTGTTATCACCATAGTTTCATCTCTTTGTTTTCTCCGTTGGTGGTGGAGTTCTCATCCAGATCCTTTTAATTAACTTCTCTGACTCATCCTACAGAGCAGGAGCCAGAGGCTGATAAATGTGAGGTTACTAGCTGGCTGTCAGGGAATAAAGAGCTAGCTCAACCCCCTCCACACAACAGCGCTGACGCTAATAGAGAGCTAGCTCAACCCCCTCCACACAACAGCGCTGACGCTAATAAAGAGCTAGCTCAACCCCCTCCACACAACAGCGCTGACGCTAATAAGGCAAAATGCAGCTTTAGCAAAACAAAAAGGTTAAGGCGGAGTTTCTCTACTAATAAGTAATAAGTTATCCCTTGTTTCATTTCGATTTTCCTCCCTCGTCTTTTCACACTTGTTGAAGATGCAGACCCCGATTCGGTTTTGGCTTCACAAAAGGTTGTTGATAAACAGTGTATTGGATAAGAATAGCATACTGTATCTTTAACTGGGGTAAGCTGGGGTAGGAAGCATTTTTTGTTATATTTTAATATTTGTATCCTCTTCACAGCCCGACAGCACTCAATAAATCACAATAATAAGAAAAACAATCTGTCATATGTGGCAGTCGCAGGTCCGAATGAAATGATTGGGCGGCCTACCTGCCTGTCTACCTACCTACCTGCGCGCACTCTGCTAGTCATGCAAGAATGGCAGACAAAGTGCAGCCAAAATGTCCAGTTCCACCCACGCCTACAACAGCTGACACTACTAAACACAACAAGACAAGAAAGACAAGTAAAAGGGCTACGACCAATAAGAGGTTTGGAGAAAGCAAGAGTTCACACAAGAGTCAACCTCGGTATGGCTTTTCAACAATAATAAGTCAATAAAGTCAAATAAGTCAAATAAAAACACATGACACCCTCCTCCTCTGCTAATCTATATGTATTAATTGCGTACGCAAGTACTCTATGCAGGACATTTCATATGAAGTCTAACCAAAACTCCAACTAGCCCCGTACGGATTGAGACATTACTGTCCGTGTCCACAATCAACACGGCCCTAGACCCCCTGAGTGTGCTTTGACACCGCAACTGGAGAGTGTGTGACAGGTGATGGCTGGCTCTTAATGAGGCGTGGGCGACAACAAGCGCCACTGAGGATATGAGCAGATGAAAGCGAGCGCTTTGACACGAGCGCCAAGCGAAAGCAAGCTCCTGCCGCGAACGCCCGCTTTGAAGCACAGGCACCCTGGGAAGAGGAGGACCAGGCCCAAAGCAGGTAGCTACAGTCTCTGTGTGTGTGTGTGTGTGCGTGTGTGTGTGTGTGTGTGTGTTTGTGTCTGTGTGTGTGTGTGTGTGTGTGTGTGTGTGTGTGTGTGTGTGTGCGTGTGCGTGTGCGTGTGCGTGTGTGTGTGTGTGTGTGTGTGTGTGTGTGTCTGTGTGTGTGTGTGTGTGAGCGTGTGTGTGTGTGTGAGCGTGTGTGTGTGTGTGTGTGTACATGCGTGTTCACAGCTGGGAGTCCACATCAAGAATGGATCCCTCAGGCACTGGAGATCTGATACCAGCACCGGAGCTGGGAGCGTGTGTGTGTGTGTGTGTGTGTGTGTGTGTGTGTGTGTGTGTGTGTGTGTGTGTGTGTGTGTGTGTGTGTGTGTGTGTGTGTTTGTGTGTGTGTGTGAAAGAGAGAGAGAGAGAGAGAGAGAGAGAATGGAAGCCAGTGAGTGGACAGAAGAACAGAAAAATATAAGAGGAGATGGCTTGTGTGTTGTCTGAGTGACCCATGTTTACCTCTGCAAAGGCACTCTGGGGCAGTTGTATGTACATTAGAGAGCGCAGCGCAAACAGCAACTTGGCCAGTCCGCAGAAAGCGCATGCTGTGCCTTTTCAGTATGCGCTGAATGAACTAAACCTGCGGCTGATTTCAGAATCATAATAATGCATGGCGCCACCTTCTAACCGTTATGTGTCGCACCTGCAACTGAGCAGAATCATTCAATCATGGGCGCAATTGAATGGAATCATGGAACCGCCGACCGACATTGAAAGGAATCAAAAGCGCTCAAGAAATATGCATGCTAATAAGGTGTCATCAAACACAGAGATAATACAAGGCAGTAATCTTATACCACAAAAAAAATACTCAAGACTATTTTGTGCGGATATAAAAAAACACATTCAGTAGTGTAGCAGGCATATACTTGTAGGGAAGTGGATGAAGTTGAAAAGAGATGGTATGACATAAAAAGGTTGCTTTTGACATGGTACAAATGAGCAAAACTGGCGCTCTGAATACTGCTGTCATTGTTTATGGAATATCTGTCCTATTTTCACCTCAAAACAGACACGCTGTCCCCGCAGTTTTCATGCATACAGCAGAGTACGTAATCAGTCACTCCTAGTGCCTCTCCTGCCATCATTTTGCCTAAAACTCCCACTTGTCATTCTCCGCTCCTACAGCAGGCAGAGAGCAGCTTCAGCCACGTGCGGTCTGTTCGTACTGGTACATACCACGCCATATCGCCAGGTGACGGAATAGCAACACAGATGTGTGCTAATTTGTTAATACACCTACACCTCAGAATAAGCCAGTGCACCACACCGTTACACCAAAACGATAATAATGATATTCTTACTGCTCTCAGATTATAGTTGCTCAGTTTGGGTTGAATAAAAGCATATGTGGCACTTTGGGATCAATGATGGGGGCCTCAGACTATGATCGACCATGTTGACAGACCATGTGCATGTTGACCGGCCATGTGCATGTTGTATGCTGGTGTGACTGTAATCTCTAATGGACCGCTTCAGTGATGGTGGGGGTGTTGATGAGCCAGCAGTAGTGGCATTGAAAGCAAACTGAGAGAAGAACAAATGTATTGCTCTTTGATGTTGATAAATGGAAGCCCATTGTTAAATCTGGTAAATTCACACGCTTTCATTATTGGGATTCTGGCCAAAAAGGACATTGCTTCAAAGGCTTACATTGTGAGCATTATGGAAAGAAGAAAAAGAAGGGATATAGAAAAGAAGGAATAATCTAGTGTGAATCCATCCAGTCGGACTGTTGTTATTCTTCTTGTCTGCCTGAGTCTGGCGTTTGAATAACGCTTTCACGATCAATGTCTCTAAATCTCTGAATTCAAGAGCGTAGTGCTGGGACGAAACACAATAGTGCTGCAATACCGCTGCATTTGGGATTAATTTGTGCTGCATTTGCATTGCATTTTATTCAAACAATAAAAAAGTGGAAGTGGACTCAATTCATTTTATATTGGGTAAACATTGTAGTCGTTGGCAGTTGTAGTACTGGCTCACCCTATGCAAACACATATAGTGTTTCGGAAATATCACACCGCAGACTGGTGAGTTGTGTTCTCCTTTGTTTACAGCCATGTGTTGGTTTGCAGGTCAGTGACACACTGTTTAAGATCTGTGCAACCCCCCCACCTAATTAATTCTGAGCAAACCCACATCTTTGTCCGTTTTTGTTCAAATCTCTGGGCATGAAAACAGTTTCTTTCCCAGCAGATGCTGCTCGCAAACCCTCAATTAAAATGTTCTGCTTGAGTCTCAGTAAAACTCAGATCGCAAAGCTATTTTGTGAGTATTGATCGGATCGGGAGGGTGTTGCTGGTAGAGAAATTCCAGACCTGTAATTGTGTTTTCTTAGAGGCCATATGTTCACCATGGAGACCGCCTTGTGTCTCTATTGATTCTAGAACACATCCATCATGATGATTATAGAACACCTCCCTCTCGATGTTTATGTTTATGTTTATTAAGGATCCCCATTAGTCTACACCGTAGTGGAGACTATTCTTCCTGGGGTCCAGATTCTTCCTGGGGTCCATCCTGGGATGATTCTAGAACACCTCCCTCATGATGATTCTAGAACACCTCCCTCGTGATGAATATTTCATGGAGATGAGTAAGACCCTGTCATCATGTTTGGTCACAGCTTCAACGATAAAGGCCCGATCACTGCCATATAGCCACAGACTGCAGCTCTGCTTCGGCCCACATCAGCCTCAGGTTCAGCCACTGCCTATGCTTCCTCTCAGACATCTACTCAAGCTGTCAGGGGTTCTGAGGTGGAAAACATGTGAATGAAAACTCAATAATCTGTGTCTGAAGAAAATCAACAATCAGTGTAACCACCATGGTAGTATGACAAACTACTGAAATGATTTACACTATTGAAATGAATTAGATTATGTGCACTCTATGTTTAAACGTGTATCAAGTATAGCAAACATGCATTAAGTTGGGCTTGGAAGTAGGTTCTTGTCTCCCAGAGGCTATTCATTTGTAACTTAGACCCTTCCTGTTTCTCTCACAGGAGCTATCCTCTAGTATTCAAGGCTTTGAAAACAGGTGCAGAAAACAAACCAAAGCATTTTTACCTTTTTAGTTTTTAAAAACCTACAACTCAGCCATGACAGTTCCTGCAAGAACTTTTGTTTGACTGCTATGCTGGTCAGGGTGGTGTATAGAGTATGTGGTTTAGTGACACAAACCTGGGTAAGTTATCTAAGAGGAAGTGGTAAGTCTCCTAAAAGAGGAGCCCTGTGAGCTTTGCTGAGGAGAATGAAACCATAGGGCTCTTCTATTAGGAGGTTTACCACATACTCAAGTTTGTCACAAAACCACATTCTTGGAATGCCCCCCCAGGTCAAGTTTTTGCTGTCTTTTGTTTCTGTTTACTTCCTTGGCCATGTGCTTTTGTTTATTGTTTGTGTGCTCTGTTCCACATCCTCTCAGACATCTATTCAAACAGCCAACTCTGATCTGGCCCACAACAGTGCCAGTCAGCTGCCATTGAAACATCACACAGGCAAACAAGACATCTAAAGATGCAGCTCGCGATTCAGTTTAATTTTCACGAATAGGTTGTTGAGAATTGAGCTGAACTGTCAATCAAATTACACTTCTCCCTTCTGGGCTCCAGAAGCAGGGTATTGATTGGCTGGGATTGTTTATGGCTCAGTCAGCCCATCAGCACTTGAAAAAAATCACATGATAGCCTCTCATGACACATCAAAACCTTAGACAGCCAATCAGGGCACATCAGAAAGCCAATCAAGTCAGCTGAAACGTATCTGGCCCTGACTTAGGTTGGAGGGCTTCGTTCTGATGCAATGCGCTTACCGACATGATGTCACACACTGACATGAAACTTTGATTGTGAGCCTCAAAAGCAAAAAGTAAACTATTACTTTGCCAAGTCTCTTTCAGCGTGACAGCTGACAGGCTGAGTTACATTTAACAGACAGCCCATACAGCCATCGTTAATCTTAGCCGGTGAGCTCTTTTGATGCATCGGCTAGGGAGAAACATTCCCTTGCAGCCTTATTCTGTCACAAGCAGAGCAGCCCAACACCAAACACAGCTGACATTTCTTACTAAACTGATGGAAGAGATGTTAGTACATGTTGCAGTGGCAGAAGCCAAGGCTGAACAAGCACACCGAAATAGGAAATACAGCCGCAGAATCTGTTCTGTTTTCTTTTAAAATAGTAACATACATACCAGTGAATTTCTATATGATAAAGTTAGTTAGTTACTTAAATTATATATACTAAGGCTCAGAAAGAACAAAGGAGAGAAGAAGAGTTCCCCATCACATAAGAGGGAAAAAGTATTAAATATTATTGAGTACACACACATACAGTATATATACAAATTCACACACACACACACAGACACACACACACACACCACCTGCACTCTAAACTGTGTTTCCTGTCACTTTGCATTTTCTAAATGCCTTATATCTCCTAATGCCTGATACGCTGGAGCACAACTCTAAACAGGAGAGGAACCAAGCAGGAACAATAACCATTGTATCCCTCTGTTCAACTCAGCAGGGGCTTATTGACTTCAGCTGCAGAGAGGAGAGGCTCAATGTGGGGCTTGAGGCAGATGAAAGCCGGGGACTCTAGCGTTATTGGACGTGTTGGAATAGAAAAAAAAACAATGTTGGAATGGAATAATGATTGAGAAAGAGAAAGAAAACAACAGAAGTTAGATCTGTCAGCGTGACTAACAGGGCTCAGATCTGTCGGCGTGACAACGACTCGGTATGACACAATCAGTGCATGGACATACACACACAGAGAGAGGGGGGGATAGGGAGAGAAAGAGAGAGAGGGAGAGGGAGAGTGAGAGAGAGAGAGAGAGAGAGAGAGAGAGAGAGAAACAGACACAGCTGGGTACAGTTGATACTTAAGAGTGGGTGTTACATTAAAGCTAGGGTAGGTCTTTCATTTCTTGAAATTCTCTTTGTATCCCGACAGCAGTGAATAAATCAAATGATCTCTATACATCCCGACAGCAGTGAATAAATCAAATGATCTGACAATAAAAATAAAAACATCTCACCTGTGGCAGTCCCACGGCTGTAAAAAGCCTGTTCAATAATTTCATTAATTTGGCCTGAATGAAATGATTGGATAGCCTACCGGCCTGTCTACCTATCTACCTGCCTACTTGCACGTACTCTGCCCGCATACTTATTGTGCATCAAGAGTCTAACACAAGGCTAGGCAGGCTTATATAGCTAAAGCTAGATAGCCATAGCTAAAGGCATATAGATAGCTAGTCGCACAAGAATGGCAGAGAAAGTGCAGCCAGTTCCACCTAATTCAATCTTGATTTCAGCACTGCTGTGTTATGCACTGCTGTTAGCTGATATTCATCGGCCAAAACGTCCACAGACGTCCCATCACCACAATAAAACCACAGACAGTTTCATCCCAACACCACAATAAAACCACAGATAGTCTCATCCCAACACCACAGCAAAACCACAGACAGTTTCATCCCAACACCACAGCAAAACCACAGACAGTTTCTTGTTTTTGTTTCCACCCAGTCTAGTACCAGCAGCTAACCCTGGTCCTGGCCGAGGCTCAGCTCACACTCACACTCACACACACACACACGCTCGCACGCACGCACGCACGCACGCACACACACACACACACACACACACACACACATACACACACACACACACACTCTGCCCAGGATGCCACGTGAGCCATGGCACAGGGTCTCGATCACACACACGCCAGCGCATTCAACTCATCACCCCAGCAGAATATCAATGCTCTCCCATCAATGGGCACTTTCATGTGAAGAAGGGGCTGCCCAGATGCCCCCCCCCCCCCCACCCCCAACGCTCGGAGCGTCAGCTAAGCCTCAGGCAGCCTGGGCTTCGTTAGCGTAGCGATCGAAAGAAAAATCACACGAGGGAATCAATCGACTCCTTCCTGTAGTCCAGAGTATTACCACTTCCTTCAGGGCTTGGGACCCTGAGTGGGGAATGGAGAGTTGTGTTTAAACATCATGTCGGACATTGTTTCAATGCCTCTCACACCTGCTAGACAAGGTGTCAGGGATCTCATCGATACAATGAGAAAATAAATCAAATCAACAACTTGTGTTGGCTATCATGAGGACAAACTATTGCAGAAGAGAGGTCACAAAGAGTTAAACCGTAGATGCTACTGTCAATTTAGATTAGAAACTTAAGATACATTGAAGAAGAGACTCAGTGTCAGTCTCGCTTTATTTTGACAGGCCGTGTTTTGTTTTCTCCATAAAGAAAGCTTCCTGATCTGCTCTGTTTGCCTTGAGGAATACAAATTGCCTGAAACTTCGAGTTAGGGTTGTTGTTTGCATAATGTTAGGTTAGGGTATGGTTACGATTGGCTGACAGGGACCAGCAAAAAGGGAAAAACTAAAGAGATAAATGTGCCTGTTTTCGAGGAGAAGAATATCATCTTTGAAGTCGTCTTATTTATGCAGAAATGGTCTGATTCAGTGTCATCGCTCTTTCGGTGAGGTGAAGGGCTACACACGCTCTCAGCTTCCCCTTCTCTGATCTACACATCCTCAGTCTGGCCCTGAGTTTCCTTAAGTAGGGCCATAACTTCACTCCTAGCCATTACGGCCACTCTTGCCGTTCCAATTCAACGGTTGCCCAGCGATCAGACATTCTCTGTCTGAGTCCTAATGGGGCCGATGAGCTCATAAACTGTGACCTCACTGCGGAATGGAACTGGAATGGCAAAACGACACCATTAGAACCACAGACAGACGGACAGACAGACACATATACAGACAGCCAGAGCGCTAGCATTAAGTGGCTGGAAAGCATTAAGTGTCTGGCAATATTTAAACTTTCTTTTTCAAGGCGTAGGCACTTTCTGAAAATGCATCCTTAAACTCCTATCCTTTTTAATCACTATGCTTCTTTCTTTATTAACAACTAATACGAACGAGACAGTTGAGGGCAGTTCTGGCCAAACATGGAATGAGGTAAGCAGTATCTCGTTCTGCTTAACTCCCTCTTGAGGCACCTACTGTGGCAAACACAATCAAGAGCACTTAGTACTAGCATCACATTAATGATTCCTTTACAGTTAAGGTTGCTTGTTTGTACTATATGAATGTTATAAACATTGCTTCAAATGAGTAAAAATGTTGCTCTCTTTTTCACTCCCTCATTTCCCTGTTTCTGAAGAATTATTCTCCACCAAGCAGGATTCTCTGTCTCCACTCATGACCTGCTAAGGAAAGGACCATATGGCTACATACACAGTACTGTATCTGTTCATGCTAAACACTTAGCCTGAAACGTTTCAAAAGGACGGTTAAGTGACAGAGTGTGAGAACGTACTTGTGACATTTGTGGGACGATTAGAGACAAATGAATTAAAGTAATTTGAACTGAGTTAAAGAAAGACTCGTGCTCGTGAGTAACTGTGTTGACAGTAAAGACACAGGCAATCAGCTGTGATCGTGAGAAACTGTGTTGATGACTAAAATAAAGACACAGGCAATCAGCTGTGCTCGTGAGAAACTGTGTTGATGACTACAGTAAAGACACAGGCAATCAGCCGTGTTCGTGTTGATGACTAAAATAAAGACACAGGCAATCAGCTGTGCTCGTGAGAAACTGTGTTGATGACTAAAATAAAGACACAGGCAATCAGTTGTGTTTGTGAGTAACCAACAACAGAAGTGGATAACATCAGGTCACTTGTTGTCCATACTTAATACCAGGTTAAGGTTGATATTTTTCAACTCTGGAATTATCGTTGCTATTGCAACCAAAAGAGAAACTTGCAATAGCTAAATGAACACACAGAATCGCATGTATTTATTTCCAAGACCCATTAAGGCAGACAGAATAGGTCTATAGTTAGCATGTCCATGAACTGTGGAGTGTTTTGTAAAGTGGGGCAGTTCAATTCAAAATTAGTTGTGCATTTAAAGATTAAAAGCAGAACATTTGTCAGAAAAAAATAACTAAGGGGTTCTAATCAGATTTAGAAATGGAGGTGCTTCAAATTGGGCTCCCGGGGGGCATTTTGAAAAATGGCCACCAGATGAGACTTTCTCCCATATTATATGGATATATAAGAATAGCATTAGTATATATTTAGACACATTATAATTGAAAGGAAGCAGGTTATCTTACATTGATGATAAATTGCATTAAACCTTTATTTTAATTAATTCTGTCTAGCTCTGTTTTAATGGGTCTTGGAAATAAATAAATGGGATTCTGTGTGTTCATTTAGTTAATTTCTGCCATGGTTAACTAGCTAATCTATTCTCCTGCAGTATTTTCCCATCAAAAAGTGCTGATCAGAGCTGACCAGGGCTGCCTAAACACCTTGTAGAGCAGTCTCTGACTGACAGAGGGATGCCAAAGCATCTGGAATCAAGTTCTATGTTTAGAATGATGTACTACATATGGTCCTACATACATGTACTATATAATACTATTACATAGAGGTCCAGTATGCTGGATATAGCACCATTTCGTACATACAGCGATAGCAATAGACCAGCCGCGGCAGCAGCAGCCTCTGTGATGAGGTGTCTAGCTGTCAGTCATCCGGCTCACTCTGTGCTGTCAGCAGCAGGATCCCCGTGACTAATAGCCAATAAGGCAATATCATTAGCCTGACTCAAGCTGCTTCCTATCAAATTGCAATGTGAATGATCCGCACCGCTTCATGGCTTCTTAGCCAGCCAAGTGGGGGTGATATTATCTCTAAAAGGATGATGCTACCCCCCTGCTCACAGGTCTTACAGAGAAAGAGCTGGAAAACCAGAAGGCGAGGAAATCACATGAGGCAAAAAGAGGAAATTGCCAGTTATAAAAAAAACTGACTCTGCTCTTGTTACATCGTAATGACACAGTTAAGTATAGTGTGACAGGTCATGGTAACACTTTGTAGCATTTATAGTTGTAAGGTCTGTGTTCTGTCCATGTCTAATTTCTGTGTTTGTCTCCCTTGTGTGGTCGCATGTTTGTTCCCGTGTCTAGTCCTCGTGCTTCCTTGTTCCCGCCATGTGCTTTCCCTGTGTTTGTTTGTCTGTGCCATGTGCCCTCTTGTTGTTGTCCGTGTCTCCACCCCTCACCTGTTCCCAATCTCCCGGGTTGTGTGTGTCATTGGGTTCACCTGTGTCCTGTTAATTCCCCTTGTTTAGTCCACCTGTGTCTTTGTCTGCCCCGCCTTGATTGTTCTCACCTGTCCCTCGTTATCTGTTGCCTGTGTGTATATATAGTCCTTGTTTTCTTGTTCCTCGTTGTGTCGTCGTAAAGTTTGTGTTTGATGGTATGTTCCTTGTGTTTCCACTGCTCCTCGTGTATTCCTAGCGTTTAGCGCTTCTGCCTTGTTCAAGTGATTACTCGTGCTTCTGACCTCTGCCTGCCCTACTACTATTCTCCTGCCTATTCCCTGTGTGGATTTGTTTGCCTATTTTTGGACTGCCTACCTGTGTACCGAACCCTGCTAGTAAACGTTTATTCTTCTGAATCTACCCCTGTGCTGAGTCGTGCGATTGAGTCCTGCACAACACCCACCATTCGTAACAATAGTATACATTAGGGTTAGGATTCGGATTGTGGATGGGATTAAGGTGAAGGAAAATACAAATAAAGAATATGTGCTCTTACACAATGATAATGCATGTAAGGGATAATGGACAAGACAGTGTTTGGGTAGCGGAAATGAATGCACGTTAATGCAGGTAGTGATGCGGCTGTTAGCGGTAATGCGGCCGTTAAACCCAAAGTGCACTGATTTCTGCTACCTGAATGCCGTGAAGTCCATTAACCCGCTTATACCACGGTTGCCACACCTGCGTTATATTAATTTGTCGATATAATTTCCACATTTTGATCACTAAAACAGACTTGTATGTTGAACTACTTATTACTGCCACTCTTTTCTCAACTTACAGGACAAATTAAAAAAGCCGTTACAACATAACAAGGTTACCATGGTTACCAGTGTTACCAATGCTATGGCGTTCTCGCTAAACATTATTAGTGAAGTTTTAATGTTAAAGCAGTGGTTCCCAAAGTGTGGGGTGCCCCACCAGGGGAAGGGCGCAGGTTGAAGGCAAAAAATCAGAACAAGAACCCTAAACAACAGTTCAACTACTGGTCAAAAGAAGTATGGCAGTGCTCTTACAGCATAGTAGCCTGTATCTAACCTATTCAGTGACAAGTTTATAACCTACTTTTTACTTTTTACCATATAATATGGTCAGGGCCTACCATTTAGGCTATATGTTAGAAGGGAATACAATGGAATACAAGAATGTAACGATGCATAGACATCACAAAGCAATATTTTTCTCAGTGTCAAAGGGGGGCCTGTAGTGAAGAGGTTGGGGAGTGCTGTGTTAAAGTCTCTTAGTCGATCTCCAGGAGATTGGTGAAATCCGGTGCCTGGTGTGTGGTGCCTCTGGGCATGGCTGGCATGGCTGGCATGGCTGGCACCGCCTCAGGGCCTCCTGGCCCCGGATTTAACAGAGTTAACTAAAAGGCCAAACACCCCCCTTACGATGACAGATGGCATTCTGGAGGGCATCAGATATTTGGCACTCTCTCCCCATACTGATCTGCATGGCGACATATGACGCTCTCTGGCTCTCTCTCTCTCTCGGCCCCCCCTCTCTATCCTCAAGGCACAGCTGGCCTTCTCAGGCCTTGTGGATTATCAATCAATCTATCTATCAATCACTCAATGAACTGTTCTCCATGTTACATTTGACTGTACAAGAACGTGCAGTTCAAAGCATGTTACAAGTGGCTTATAACCAATAGTATGTGATTTAGGAAATGCCAACAAAGAATAACTATTGACATCATACTAAATGTAATACTAAAAGAGTAACTATTGACAAAATACTAAATGTAATACTAAAAGAATAACTATTGACATCACACTAAATGTAATACTTAAAGTCAAATTTGTAAAATAATATGGAGCACCAGACAAAACACACAAACAAATCTGAGGGAGCTTCTCTCATTGCCACCCGTCCACACACACATCATCATCAGTGGATAGCTACACACTGAATATTATATTAATTCATCATTGAGGCCTCCATACTTCCTCTCCTCTTTGGTGACATGGAGCAAGTTGTTTCTGGAAAACTCCAATGTCCATAGTTCTTTTTTTTTTCTGTTTCTACAGTAAAGTATGTGCCATTTTAGGACACTGCAATAGCCCAGGCGTAGCCAAGCAAACCCCCCCCCCCCCCCCCCCCTTTTTGTCTAAACCAAGTCACTTATCAGCCCATGAAAACCCAAACGCTCTCCCTAGACTCGGCATGCTGAGTGGGCACTTCAGTAGTCGGGGGTGCATGTTCATGTTCTTCTGAAATTGGCTTTATGCATCCTGACAGGGGGATGTCAGCGCGCCGGGCCTGCTGGAGTACACGGGTCTGAGAGCACGGGCGGAGTAAACAATGGAGCTGCGTGTCAATCGGGAGTGGAGGAGAAGCACTTTATCAGAGCAGACACTGATGGATGAAGCTCCCTCTATCCTACTCTCCGTTCTCCTCTCCTCCGGGCTAGGGGCCGTGAGGAAGGAGGGGTGCTTCCGCCCCCAGGCAGGAGTGTTTTCACAGATTAAATGTGGGCTCCTGGAGGAGCTATCTCTGGTCAGAAGAGCCGAACGGGCCAGACGGGAAGGTAAATATTGTGAAGCTTTGGAACACCTCACTCTGCAGGAGGCAGCTGGGGGGGTCCTGTGCAGAATGTAAATGAGATGACTCAAGACTGAATAAATGAGTTCATCAGATGGGAAACAGCACCAATTCATAAATCAACTGGCATAACAGGACAGCTTGTTCTCCCTCAGAAATGGCTGCCTCTTATACACGTCCCAAATGTCTTTGGGCAAAGAGTGTGAGTCATATTTTTTTTATTTCATTAAATTATCAAAAAACAAACATGTAATGGAACTAACTGAATAGCTGTCTAGAATGAACTGTGTATACAATGAACAATGCCTCTACTCCTGCAATGCTAGTTTCTTAAAGCACCATTTTATGATGAAAGACTTTTATTGCAGTTCAATGTTTTCACATCGGAGTGATTTGGGGTATGGTGACCTGAGAAGGTCATACAAGTGAAGCATGTCTTTCATGATGAAAGAGTGCGTCTGTGAGTGAGTTTGCATCTCAGAACACCGAGATGAGATGAGATGAGATGAGTGGATCTTAAGTGGAGCTCTGTGCTCAGGACAGACTGCTGTCAAGTTAATGAGCAAGAATATGGACCCTGGGCAGAGTGATGGGCCTGGGGTTTCACACAGCCATGCCATCCACCTTTCCTCAAATCATACACACACACTCACACTCACACTCACACACACGCACGCACGCACACACACACACACACACACACACACACACACACACAGACACACAGACACACACACACATTATCCTCTGTTACATATATAATTAAAAGTTTAATTCAATTAATGGCAATTTCACCTCACCCACAGGTAAATTTCCTTCACAAATGAACTTCTGACAATGAGCAAGGAATACAAGGGAGCACAAATCTACCAAACCACAATTGAAATGCTACGAAACTAAGTGGGCCATAAATCAGCAGCACAAGTGATATTCGGTGTGTATTTCTTTACGTGTGTGTTGCCAGAAATGACTGGGAACAGGATTTCTTAAAAGGAGATGTGGGCGCTCAAAAAGCTCTTGTTAGATTGCAATGCCTTCATTAGTACCTTTGGAACCTCCAGAAATGTTTGAATGTCCCTCACTTGTTGTAGCAGCACACACACACACACACACACACACACACACACACACACACACACACACACACACACACACACACACACACACACGTCCCTCACTTGTTGGAGCAGCCAGCTTGTGGCTTGTGGAGCTAGAGATCAACAAGGGGGTTCCGCCGTACCTGACCTGACCTGACCTGAGAGGCACCTTTGGGTGCTGTGACAGAGGGCAGGATCTGGGACGCTCAGTGAAAGGATTAAGTATCCTGTCAATCTGTTTCAATCAAAGCACCTGCTCCCCTGGAGTTGAACACGATTATGGTTTCTCCCCAAACCCCAGTCACTCTGTTGGCCCCAGTAATGAGTAATGAGTGCTCCGCGCTCTGCTGTTATTCTTAAATGAACAGTAGTCTCACCTGCAGTGCTCTACTGTGAAGGGGATCATGTGGATTTAGCCCAGAGTGATGAAGGCAACCTCTTTAGAGAACGGAGCGTACCCAAAAACTGGTGTGTTTCCGCACCTCGACCAAAAGAGCTTAGAACATATGCTTCCAAATGTTACATGCAGTCTATAGACAGACCCAGTAAATCCCACAGTGACATTTTTACACAGACACTGAAAACATGAAGCCACAGCAACTAATAAGATTTCATCAAAACAAAGCCACAGGCTAGCTACCTAATCTCCGAGAACCAAAACCACTGTACATGCGAGATAACACACCGACCAGACACGGCTCAGCCGCGAGCTGCTGAATGCACACAGGACGATGTGAACCAAATGGTCAGGCGCTGCATGGAGAGCCAAGGGCATTATATAGCTGTCTCATTCAAGTGAAGGGGTACTTCAGAGAGCAGTGGAGCTCAGTTCTGGCTGAGGGTAAACCGATCCAGTTCCATGCGAAGTGTCTCTTCTAGTCTGGAATGAGGGGAGGGTAGAGGAGCTGGTACAGGGGGCTGTCTTTCTGCAGTAAGTGGATTGCGAGTTTGCTCTTTTGGGAGCAGAGATCATGTCAGCAGGAATAATAAAAATGATCTGTGGCCTTCCACCGCCCTTCCCCCTTACTCCTGCGCCACGCCAGAAATGTCAAGACATTCAGAGAAAAACATTATTACAAGGTCAGGCAGTGCACACACCAGCACAGAGCTCTGCGAAATTAGTGCCAGACTACCACCTCCCTCCCTCCCTCCCTCTCTCTCTCTCTCTCTCTCTCTTTCTCTCTCTCTCTCCGTCCTCCTGCGTAGTCAGGGTTTTCTCAGGAACTCTCGGGGGAGATCTGAGAGCCTGTTGGACTGCAGGCTTATACTCCTGCCATCACAGACGCTGCTGTCTCCTCCAGAGCCGGCTCAGACACACAGAGCAGACAGACACACAGAGCAGACAGACACACAGAGCAGACAGACACACAGAGCAGGCAGACACACAGAGCAGACAGACACACAGAGCAGACAGACACACAGAGCAGACAGACCAACAGAGCAGACAGACACACAGAGCAGACAGACACACAAACAGAGCAGACAGACACACAGAGCAGACAGACACACAGAGCAGACAGACCAACAGAGCAGACAGACACACAGAGCAGACAGACACACAAACAGAGCAGACAGACACACAGAGCAGACAGACACACAGAGCAGACAGACCAACAGAGCAGACAGACACACAGAGCAGACAGACACACAAACAGAGCAGACAGACACACAGGCAGACAAACAGAGCAGACAGACACACAGACAGACGCACAGAGCAGGCAGACAAACAGAGCAGACAGACACACAGACAGACAGACACACAGAGCAGACAGACACACAGACACACACACAGAGCAGACAGACAAACAGAGGACGGTAGCCATCTCTGGGAGCGGCGCACTGAAGCGTGGGTCTGGCGCTGACGTGTTACGGATCTGGGCCAAGAGTCTGCTGCTAGTTGGAGGACAGTCGTGCTCCCTTCTCGTACGTTATGTTTCCTCCACGGAGCTGCTTCTAGTTGGAGGACAGTCGTGCTCCTTTCTCGTACGTTATGTTTCCTCCACGGAGCTGCTTCTAGTTGGAGGACAGTCGTGCTCCTTTCTCGTACGTTATGTTTCCTCCACGGAGCTGCTTCCCAGATGAGGCAAGGCTGTCAGTCAATACTAGCGCAGCTGCAATCACCTTATGAGGCAAGACTGCCGCTCAATAGCAGCATATCTGCAATCCATATCTGCAATCCCCCGATGCATCTGACAGCTTGTATCAGGCCCAGCCCATATTCCTAATCACCCTGTTTCACATGGCTACTGCTGGAGCCAGCCCTAGAGCAATGGAGATGTGTGTGCTCCATTTGCAAGCCCATGCGGTGACTGCATGCAGTGATCTCCAGGTCCACGCTGTCACTGTCATGCGGTGGAAATCACCTTTCCAATTTACCTCAAGAGTGTTGAATTTTCATCTCTGCTCTTGTCAGGTCAAATTGACCTCAGGCTCTTAAATGCTCCCGTGCCCCTTCTCCCTCTCCCTCTCCCTCTCCCTCCCTCTCCCTCTACCTCTCTCATATTGAAAGCATTCAGATTGAAACCACACAGGACTCTCCACTGATTGTGTTAAAATGAATGAATTGTGTTAAGACTCAATCTAAATGACTTATTCCGGGACTCATAATGAGATAAGGACGACTAAAGAATAGTGAACGATTCATTTCAAAATTACTTTCTTACCTTTTCACAGCAAAATTGTTCACCAGTAATAATGTCAGCCCTGCTGGTGTGCAGTCTTTATTCACATAAGCTTTGGCTTTTTACTTTCCCCTCTCAGGATCCAAGAGCCATAAAGAGACTAGTGCAGGCCTGATGAAGACATCTTTATGTTACTGGGTTGAGGATTGAGGTTGGCATCTTTATGTTACTGGGTTGAGGATTGAGGTTGACATCTTTATGTTACTGGGTTGAGGATTGAGGTTGGCATCACCTGACACTCATCCAAAGGATGAAAAGGATCTCCTTCATTTATCCTCCAACCTTCACGTCTTCATTTCCATCCCCCTCCACTCCACTCTCCCCTAACACACACACACACACACACACACACACACACACACACACACACACACACACACACACACACACACACACACACACACACACACACACACACACACACACACACACACACACACACACACACACACACACACACACAGTGATGGCCCAGCCGGTGAGCAGTGCCCCACATGGCTAAGCACAGCCAAAAGAAGGCAATCAAGAGGCATGGTGTTGGATGGGTGGTACTACCCCAGAGGATTCTCATAGGGAACTCCTCCCCACCCAGGTGTCTCTGGTTGTCCCTCACAGGTGGATTGAATCCATCAGGAAATCAGGAGCCTTTTGAACCTCAACCAGGGGATACGGAAGCCAGACTGTCTTGAGCTACTGAGGAGTGAGAACCAGACGCCTTCCAAGCCAGTCTCAGGGTAAGAGGCCCGTGGCCTGCCTTTTGTATTGTTGAAGAGGATTAATCGCTGTGTCTCTATCTCTTGCCTCAGGAAGAGCCCGACGGAGCCCCTGACGGCAACAGCCAGTCCGGTGAAGCTTTTTGAGTTACCTTTGTGCGCCCCCTCCCTTTTCCCCCTCAGTTTATGAAATAAACTCCTGAGTTAAATTCACCGCAACCCCTGTTTCTGACTGCTCTTTTCCAGTTTGTGTACCCACTGTTTACCCTTGTAAGGCCAGGCTCCCACAAAACACACAGACACACAGACACACACACACACACACACACACACATCACTTTCATCGGCCAAACAGGTGTGATGGACGGACCGAGGAACCCAAAGACAGAGAGAGAACTCCAGAATGTGATTAAGACTGACAGCAGTAGCATCAAAGAATGAGAGGGGCTGAATTATTCATGGGGTTTTTAAAAGGACAAAAAGTGTGTGGAGGTGGTGGTGGTGGGGGGGGGATGCTGGGGGGTGACACGTTGTCAACGTGATATAAAGGTAGCCAAAAAAATCCCCCAAAAAACAACAACAGAGAAGGCAGAATTGAAAGGCGTTTGGGTAAACAGTGGGAGGTGAACAGCACACTCCAGGAGGGTTTGGTTTATTTGTTTATCTCTCCATCTATCTCACTCGTTTATCCCTCCATCCCTCCCTCCCTTCCTTCTCTCTCTCAGTAGTCCTGTGGACAGCGGAGTGGGTGATTACAATATCCAGGACCAATGGAATTTGACAAATTGACTAATTTCACAAACCTCAAGTTATACATCTGTAACAACATTTTGCACTGCTAATATAAAAACAAGAAGCACCTCCTCATCTGTGTCACTCATTCTTTTACCCTTCTCTTCCTTCTCTTTTCCCTTTTCTCTCAGTAGTCCTGCAGCCTCAGAAGCGTCTGATTAAAACATGACGTGACATGACGTGATTTTTCTCCGTCTCTTTCTTCTCTCTATCCTTTTTGCCATTGGACCCAGGAGGGTCCGCTTTATTTCTTTTTCTTTTCACCTTTATCTCTTTCTCTATGTCACTCGTTTATCTTCCTTCTTTCCCTTCCTTCTCTCCGTCCTCTGTTCTCTCAGAGGTGCGTGATTAAAACACGCCAGTGACGCAGCCTCTGAGCTGTCAGCCTGGCTGTGAGGACGACGGCTCGACTCACACACACACACACACACACACACACACACACACACACACGCTCGGGGTGAACTAGCGCTTTGCACTTCGGGAGGAGACAGACAGAGAGCCTGAGGGAGGCCCCTCACGTCTGAAGCCCACACACGTGTGTGGGTGTTGTGTGTGTGTGTTGTATGTGTGTGTGTGTGCGTGTGTGTATGTGTGTGTGTGTGTATGTGTGTGTGTGTACGTGTGTGGGTGTGTGTGTGTGTGTGTGTGTGTGTGTGTGTGTGTGTATGTGTGTGTGTGTATGTGTGCACAAACTCAAAGACTCACACACAGAGACACACACTTCAACACAGACGTGCACACGCATGCATGTACACAGACACACAAAAACACAGACACACACACACACACTTGCATAAAGACATGCACACATATATGCACCCTCAGACACACACAAGCAGATACACACGTAGGCCACAGGCTGTATACTGATGCATCTCATCGTCATCCAAGCAAGTGTGACCCACACACACACACACACACACACACACACACACACACACACAACACACACACACACTCACACTTCTGCTGGCTCTGGTCTGACGCACCACGGCCAGCTCATACTACCTGCAGCCAGGCTCCTCTTTCCACACAGCCCGGCGTGGTGTTTGGTGCTTGTCAGCTCTGTCAAGGCCAATTAGAGTTCAACTAACACTCCCCACCCTGGTGCTTTAGACCACTGCCACACAGTAGGCATGGGGAACGTGTTTGGGAGTAAATAGAGAGATAATACAGCTTTATGCTCAAATTCAAAACTGGTTGAAAGGCAAAATTTGGGAGCCAAATTTCAGACATAGTAACGAACTTGAAAATAAATCATGTTTTTCTATTTACCCAGTTATAATCCACCACCACAACTGTGAACAATGGCGTCACACTGGAACTGTCTTTGTTTATCTAAGGTTGGGCATGTACCAACAGAAGATGTGAATAGATCTCTACATCCTTTACATGACTCCTAACAGAGCTGTGAGTAGATCTCTACATCCTTTACATGACTCCTAACAGAGCTGTGAGGAGAGACCGGAGCTGCCCTGTCTGCTGTGTGGAGCTTCAGCAGCTGAATCTGTGGCTGGCTGTGAGGCTGCAGAAAACGCTGCAAAACTGCAGGGAACTTCAAAAAGCAGAAGGCCAAAAGAGAGAGAGAGGAGAAAATATTCTGCTGCTAAATGTCAGCTCCTCCAGCTAAGCTCTCTCTCTCTCTCTCTCTGATAGCGTCTGTGTGTCTCTGTGTGTGTGTGTTTGTGTGTGTGTGTTTGTCTGTGTACACGCATCTGTGTATCTGTATCTGCATGTGTGTATGTACGTGTATTAGTATGCGCTATTTTAAGAGCAGACTTACACAGCAAGAAAACACCAGTTACGGCTTTCAAGAGCACATCACAGTTGCTAATGGAATTGACATTTCCTCCTGAAACACTCCCTGCCTGCTCTGAAGCAGGGAACTGGCCTCTGCTCTCCTCGTCTCCTCCTCCCCTCCTCCCTCCTCTCCTCTCCTCCTCTCCTCCCCCTCTCCTCCTCTCTCCTCCTCCCCTCCTCCCTCCTCTCCTCCCCTCTCCTCCTCTCCTCCCCTCCTCTCCTCTCCCCCTCTCCTCCTCTCCCTGGTCAAACACCACTGGGCTCCAGTCTCAGTTATGGTGGTCTTTCTCGGTCTGAGCATGTCTGGCACGAGGTCCTCATCTCCACACACAAATGCAGACACACACACACACACACACACACACACACACACACACACACACAGACACACACACACAGAGGGCTTGTCGTGAGGTCCTCATCTACATCATGATGACACACTGGCCCTCTCTGGCTGCTGGGTGACAGGCCTTCACGTCTGACTCACAGGATGTCGGCCCCCGTGGCCTCAGACCCAGCCTTCAGCCCTGGAGGAGTCTCTCTCTGTCACTCACAGCGCCACAGTGGGCCTCAGACCCAGCCTTCAGCCCTGGAGGAGTCTCTCTCACTCCCTCAGACCCAGCCTTCAGCCCTGGAGGAGTCTCTCTCACTCACAGCGCCACAGTGGGCAGCGGTTAGCCACGCTTACCTGCCCAATGAGAGCTCACAGGCTTCATGTCTCAACTCAACAAGTCTGGGTGTGTGTATGTGCATGTGAGTGTGTGTGTGTGTGTGTGTGTGTGTGTGTGTGTGTGTGTGTGTGTGTGTGTGTGGTGTGTGTGTGTGTGTGTGTGTGTGTGTGTGTGTGAGAGAGAGAGAGAGTGTGGGAGGGTGTATGTGTGTGTCAGTATGTGTATGTGTGTGTAATATTGTGTAAGTTTGAGAGAGAGTGTGTGTGTGTGTGTGTGTGTGTGTGTGTTTGAGAATGAGAGACAGAGAGAAAGACCTGGAAGGGATGTTCAGCTCAAGGTCAGTTTGAGAGAGCAAAAGAGAAGTTCACTGATGCCACGTTAACGACAGAACGACCCTGAGATTGAGAGAGCAAAAGAGTAGTTCACTGATGCCACGTTAACGACAGAACACCCCTGAGTTTGAGAGAGCAAAAGAGTAGTTCACTGATGCCACGTTAAAGACAGAACGACCCTGAGTTTCAAAGCCAAAAAGACAAACTAAGATTGTTGGTGTGAAACAGAACCATATGACACACAATCAAAAACACATTTTCTGTCTCATCGACCAGGAGGAACTATGCCGTGCTGAATTCACCCAAATACAAGAGTAATTATAGCTTCACAATGCTGTATACCCAAAGGCTTGCCTTCCCATTTTGAAATAAAACTCACAGATCGTGACTCTGAAGTCTGAAGTGATTGTTCACAGACACTGTTCAATGCTGAGGAGTCGTGCCAACGCGTGGCTCTGCTGCTTGTCCTTGGCACACAGGAGTTGTTCAGTACTGATCTCGTCATAAGAGTGGGGACACTCTAATTCACCTACACTTTTATCTAAGGGTCGGCATGTACCAATGGAGGATGTGAATAGATCTCTACATCCTTTACATTTGGTCTTAGGAAGTCCAATTATATACAATTTTATATTGGTCATACAATTTTATATAATTGTATACAATTATATGAGATTATATGTATCCGTCAAGATACCCTATATAAGTATATATATATATATATATACAGTATATATTAGTGCTGTCAGTTAAACGCGTTATTAGCGACGTTAACGCAAACCCATTTTAACGACGTACATTTTTTTCTCGCGAGATTAACGTTCTTTTTGGCCTCGCAATGTGTACTTTTTTTCACATGCTCTTGCAACAACTAGTAACCTTAGAAAAACGACAGCACCACGCCGGATCTAGCTAGACCGGAAGCAAAACAATAGGCACGCCGTTTGGGCTTGGAAGCCGGCCAATAGTAGTAGGCTAACGTTTTGGTTTGGGTGAATGGTGAGCGCGATACGGCAAAATGGATGATAAAAAGCTTCTGAATGGAAAGTTTACTTTCAAAAAGTTGTCAGATGGTTCCCTTGACAAGACCAAAGTGGTATGTGTCTTTTGTCGTTGTGAACTGAGCTATCATCGTAGCACATCCAGTCTGAAATACCACTTGATGGCCAAGCACACAGCTGATGCGAACTCTCCGCCCCCTCGTCATAGCCAGACAAGAATGGATGACTTCACATGGATACCACAACTAAGAACAAACTTATTGCAGCCATAAAGGTTGTTTTCAGTGTCTGGGCATGTTGTGCAAAAGAAGCGAGCTTCACTGTTGTCTGAAAATGTCAACAGGCTTGTCTGCTTGAGTAGCTGGCTGAAAGCAAAGAAGTAGTAGGCTTACCTTTTATTGGTAGCCTAACTGTTACGGTTCATTGTTTCTGAAATAAGAGGCCTGACTGCTATGTTCACAGCAAACTTGAAAAAAAAGAAAATATTAAGCCATGGTTTAACTGCACTATAGGCTGAGTCCTTGTTTACCTATTATTTTGTACCGCCCTGTTTGGCAGTTGTTTTTCAATCAAATAAAACATTTGCATAAAGCAAGCCAATCCACTTTTCCATGTTGATAAGAGCATTAAAATGAAAAAAAAAAATGTGTGCGTGTGTGTGTAGTGTGTGTGTGTGTGTGTGTGTAGAGTGTCTGTGTGTGTGTGTAGTGTGTGTTTGTGTGTGTGTGTGTGTGTGTGTGAGGATGGGGGGAGTGCTCTGTTCTCAGAGGCCTTGGAGGAATGAAAGGTTAGCGTTAGCATTAGCACTTTGGTTGCATTGATCGACAGCAATAACCCATCTTCAAATCCTGCTGACAGACAGACAAATAAACGGCAATGAAAACAACTTCCTTACCGGAGGTAAATAACCACCTTCTTATACTATACATGTATATACTCTACTTCATATATACCATTACTACTTCATATATACTATCTCTACTTCATATATACTATCTCTACTTCATATATACTATCTCTACTTCATATAAATACTAGTCTCTACTTCATATATACTATCTCTACTTCATATAAATACTATCTCTACTTCATATATACTATCGCAGCACTACCATCTCTCCCTGTCTCATTCCCAGTCCCTATCCCTAACAGTGTCTGACAGACACTCTGACTCTGTCACCAAGATCGTTAGTGTGAAGTGGTGTTGTAGTCTCTCTTTGACATACAGTCTAGATTGGCCCAAAGTAGTATTGACCTATTGATCGCTAGATAGGCCCAAAGTAGTATTGCTCTATTGATTGCTGTGTAAACAGCACAGCGATGGTGTCAGTAGGGAGTGTGTATGTGTGTGTTTGTGTATGTGTGTGTGTGAGAGTGTGTGTGTGTGTGTGTGTGTTTGTGTGTGTGTGTGAGTGTGTGTCAGAGAGAGAGAGAGAGAGAGAGAGATGAGTGTGTGTGTGTGTGTCAGAGAGAGAGAGAGAGAGAGACATTAGTGTGTGTGTGTGTGTGAGAGAGAGAGCGAGAGAGATGAGTGTGTGTGTGTGAGAGAGAGAGAGAGAGAGATGAGTGTGTGTGTGTGTGAGTGACAGAGAGATAGAGAGAGGAGTAATGCGTGTGTGTTTGTGTGTGTGTGTGTGTGTGTGAGAGAGAGAGAGAGAGAGATGAGTGTGTGTGTGTGTGTGTGTGTGTGTGTGTGTGTGTGAGTGAGAGAGAGAGAGATGAGTGTGTTTGTGTGTGTGTGTGTGTGAGTGAGAGAGAAGAGAGAGATGAGTAATGCGTGTGTGTTAATGTCTGCTGGGATTCTAGTGCTGATATGGAGCTGTTAGATTGGCAGCTGAGTTATATTGCGTGCTAAAGGTCAGTGTTGCAATAAACAACTTAGTGGAGCAGAGCAGAGGAGCAGGACTGCTGATTAAAGCCCTCCAGTTAAACTCATAACACATAACACACACACACACACACACACACACACACACACTCTCCTGTCTGAGCTCACACTCGCAATATCCGCCGCACTACACACCGCAACATCTACACACAGATGCCTTCATGGGGTCACCTACAGACACACACACACAAACCCACAAAAAACACAAACTCACACACATACACACACAGACACACACATGCACACACAAACACACACATACATGCACACACTCACACACACACAAACACACACAGACACACACACATGCATGCACAGACACACACACACAAACACACACTTATGCGTAGACACACACACACACAGAAAGAGAGAGCAGACGTACACACCACAGAGATTCATGGGGTCTTCACAGAAAGTCACTGGTACAGATAATATGATACTGGTACGCACGGACATGAACTCACACACACAGACACACACACACACACCTCTTAAAAAAGACTGTTCATCAAAATGCTTTGCCCTACTCCAAATCTTCAGCTCTGATCTGGTTGTCACACCTCCTTGCTTCCTCACCAATCTTACCATAACCTTTTTTTCATTACAGAAACAAACACGTTATGTGAATGGCTGCTGCTGTATGAAACCATTTTAATATAGGGGGAAAATATTATATTATAAGGAGTTAGTGGCATCCACCATCTTATGACCTTATTTAAGATGAAATGGTCCTTTTTGTGGACCAAGGACAGCTGAATTTGGCCGACCTTAAGGGACCAATGTCGTTGTTTCTCTTTCAGCTTCCAGATCTTCCCTTTGAAAGAGACTTTGGGGCTGAACTCATCACAGCTTTAGTGAGGTGTAGAGAGCTGAACTCATCACAGCTTTAGTGAAGTGTAGAGAGCTCGGCCTGCTCAGCCCATGGCTACGAAGGGGCATCTCATTTCGTGACTGACCTAGAGTTTTGCATCATGGGGATAAAAGACACGTCTAGTTGGTGTCATTTCCCATGGAATCAGTGTCGTGTGTGTGTGTGTGTGCCGGTCCTGATGAGAGTGGATGCACAATGCTGACAGAGAGACAAAGTGTGGTCATGTGCCGTGATGCACGTGTCCTCATCTGCCAGCAATGTTCTTTTCTAAGAAGGTGGACACACTCATGAGCTAACCAGCGAAGAATGTCAAGAAAATGACTAAAAAGCTCTTTACTTGGAATTATTTTTTGAAAAATTGATTTAACTTGTTTTGATGTTTGCAATTAACGAACACTTTAAAAGAATGCGACTGCTTATAAGCCATTCACAGTGTCATTAATATATGGGGTGTCATAGACATTTTAACATTTTAACTAATTGTTTTCTTAAATGGTTCTACTTGTAACATATATGATAAATACCAGAATAAGGTGGCAGGATGGGCTTGCAGATAATGCGTTTTTAGAGTTAAGTCAATGGAGAAGAAATCTGTGGAAGCCTGGAGAATTTGCCTGACATTAACTTCCTGTTAGTGACCTTTGAGAATAGAGGCTGGGGGGTTAAACTGTTTGAGGGTCATACTGCGACAGAGAGGTCGGCAAAGGTCGGCAGACATGCAGCTTCAGTAGATGAGGGCAACTATTTAAACACGGCAGTGCCATTTACAAGGAGTGGGTCAGATTAGAGCTACTCTGTCAAGCACAGACACACACACATTATCTCTGGACAAGCTTAGGGTTATTTATTCATGGCAATGTACAGTGTGGTTTCTCTACACATAAAAACCTGTCTGGATTTTATTCAGTTGATGTTTTTGTTGTGCTATATTTGCCAGTCCCGATTATGTAAGGCTGACATTTCACAAGCTGGTGAAAAGGAAAAGGAAATATGGTATATGTGTTTATGGTATAATGTGTATTTATTCCTGAAATGTGTTTGCTAAAAACAGATTGTTTCAGTTAAATGTGATATAAAGTGTGGTTTAGCGTGTGCCCATAGACAGCATATCTTCTGTCTTAATCTGACATTATAAAGCCAGTCTGTGATACAGCTAAATTCGTTCAGTATTTCCATTTCATGCCATGAAATCTCCCCTGATTATATCTACTGGATCCATTGTCCACATACAGTAAATCCATGCTAATAGAAGCATATCTAAACATACACAAAATGTTAGCATACCACTTTATGATCACTGACACAGACATAAGCATATTTAGATACACCTGTCTCTGTTCAAGAAGTCACTGAAAATCCTTTACGTGATGCTGTGTGTAAGATGAGACTCTTTGTTGCTTGAGAAGATGTGTTTAATTGCCCTAAATGAATATTTAAAGTCTTTAAGTCTTAGGCCATGCCTTACCGTCAGAATACAGCTGACATCAAAACCATGATAGTATCATCAGATGGAATCTATTATCAGTCCAGTCAGAAGGATCAGAATGTGGAAGAGCCTCCAGGGAGGAGAAGGAGGGAGATGGAAGGAGACAGTGAGAAAAGGAAAGAAAGAAAGAAAGAAAGAAAGACAAGAGACACGGAGCCTTCTTGTCTAAAACACAGCACAGGAAGACAAAAACGCTTGTCTGCTGACCGCTTCAATCTTAATTACCAGATCCAGTTCATCTCCATCTACTTCACCTAAGCCCTCCAACATCACAGTCAGCCGAACCAAAGACCAAACAATCAACCTATCGCAGACAGATCCGATAAAAGACAAAGACACAAGTCAAATGTCTGAATTGTTTGAGACACTGATATCAGAGCAATCTGGGCTTGAAGCCTGGAGGGTGGATGAACTCCGCTCGAACATGACAGCACAAACAGAGTCGTGTAAATGGCACTTAGTGGGCTTGTTGCTTCAGAAATGTTGAAGTTTAAGAGAGAGTAGTTCAAAGCACGCATGAACATACACTCGCTGTCCTCTCTCCCTTTGTACTTTTAAAGGCTTGTAGATGGCAGTAAACAGCAGAGAGATCATAATTGGGTTTCTTACCTTCACACAGATATTAGAGCTCGAGGAGGCGTTTTAGGAAGCTAATAAAAGTTTAGAAAGAACGCAGAAGAACTGACTTTTAGTCGGTGAGACGCAGTAAACAGTAATTACACCCTGTGCTTTGCCTCAGACCGACAGCTCACATCATCGGCGGCATCATTATAAAACTATTAGCCCCGCCAGACACCAACCGTCTGAAGCCTCAAGTCAAGTTTGTCGATTAAATATAAATTACGACGAAAAACCCCCAAACTGAAGCTTAGTCCCCCCTAGGGCTTAACAGGCTTTATTATGAGGTGGAAGAACCCTTGAGAACGCCAACATGGTTTTTAATGGTGCAGGTATTAATTCCTGATAAGACTATATTTTATTATATATTTTTTACACAAAGTAGGCCAAGCGGATTTTTTTTCTTGTTACTTAAAGTTATCCTATACATTTCATATTCGTCGCCACAGACATACTTCATTCAGTATAGACTCATCTAATTATAGAATATAACACACAAAACACACTTTATCCAGTATACACTCATCTAATTATGGAATATAAAAGAGCTTAGGAGCTCAAATCTTCTGGTGGTCTGAGTTCTGACTGTACATGATGTTGTTCTGGTGTTTTCAGAGAACTCTCCCACACTCTCTCCCACACAAAGAGAGATTGATCATGCCTACTAATTGAAGTGCACTGTGTGTGTGTGCTCTCCCCCTACACCTCTCATCTGTCTCCGCAAGCTGTGCATTTCATTTCACTGCCGGTTCCCAAAGGTCTCTAGCGCCAGTCTGGCATGGATCTGTCAGGGTTATTATGGGATGGTCGGGCCATCAATGCTGCATACTAATGCATGGTCAAGCTGTTTAGGCCCTCACCTTCTCAATTGAGTTTCTGTCCCCCCCTTCTCACCCCCTCCACCCCCCAACTCCCCCCTCCTAGGCCTCCTGCCCGAACCCCTTGAGCCACGCTCAGCAATCTCTGTCTGAGCTATCGAACTCTAATCAATGAATTAACTAAAGCCTTCCAGACCTCACAGGGCTTCTCCGGCAGCTCACTTTAATTTTAGACATCCCCGCCAAAGCCTGCTTCACTTTGGGGAATCCGGCTGCCACTTCCCCCCGACGAGCAGTCGAGGAGCGGAATTCTTTAAAGTGTTATTGGCGTGAAGAGTTCTTTCCTCATTACTGGAAAGGCTGGATTTATTCCTCTGTGATCCTCCTGAAATCGAGAAAGCTCCTTCAGGGAACGTGAATCCTGAATGGGATTACGACTCAGAGCCGGAATCCGATGCAAGACGTGAGAGTGCCTCAAACCAAAGGCAATAATGCTGATTTTCTTCAATTAGGAAATGGGCAGGAAATAAGAAAACACTGCCAGACATCGAACCTTCAAAAAGAGAGGGAGGATAGAGAAAGACAACAAGGGGAGAGAAAGAATGATAGCGAGAGCAAGAGAGAGTGGGCGGGCGAGAGAGATAGAGAAAACAAGAGCAAAAAAGCGGGGGAGGTTATCTTTTGTGCTTCTAAGCAGCCAATAAATCTAAATAATCAAATTAAAATGCCGCTCCTTGCTCTGACACCAGTGGGCACTTTAGTTTAGAAGAAGCTTAGCTCTTTGAATCTGACAAGCCACTGTCAACTCCGTCACGGCTAACCCAGAGAGCAGCTGTAGTAGCCTATGACAGACCTGTGTAGTAGCCTATGACAGACCTGTGTAGAAGCCTATGACAGACCTGTGGAGTAGCCTATGACAGACTGCAGAGAAGGAAGCCTATGATAGACCTACGCCGGTTCCTTTCCTGAGTCAGCTACCCCGTTGGTAAATGCACTTACTGCCGGCCCTGGGGTAAACATATAACAGCATGGACATTCTCCAGCTGTCAGATGTGGTCTTGCCTTGCCATGCTTCCTGCTCCACGCAGCACTGGTGCCCTCTGCAATAAGCATCAACTGAGTCCCCTCAGCCAGAGCCAAATACATTAACACCTGCACAGGTGGATTTAACTCAACTCACTATGACCTCAACTCACTATGACCTCAACTCACTATGACCTCAACACACTATGACCTCAACTCACTATGACCTCAACTCACTATGACCTCAACACACTATCACAGACACTGTCTGGGAATTGCATTACTAAAAGCAGAGTGATAAGAGAAGTTGTGGAGAAATCGATTGTATGTGGAAGTTTGGCATGAATCCTACTATATTTCTTTATTTCAGATGGCATCATTGTCAATAAACTCACTCACATTTCAGTTATGTCTCACTTTATATACCATATATACATAGTCCCTGTTAAAGGGGAACTTTGGGATTTTTCAACCAGTGACCTATTAAGGACAATTAACAATCAAAATCGGTCCAGTATTGAGTTAGAGCGCTATAACCTGCAACCGCAAAACTGCTATGGAATCTTATGAGGCCAGCCACCACGTCAAAGTACACCGCTTGTTTTCTCCACTGACAGGCACGTACATTTATAATACGGGTCTGACAACATGGAAAGGACCCCTACAGAGATACACATGTGTGTGTTGACCTCAGTAACTGTAAAGAAACTGTAGAAAATGACTGTTTGTACAGTCAGTGTTTTACCTGTCTCGATCTTCTGGTCTCTGATGAAACACTCCACTCAGTGCCTGTAGTCGATTATCAAAGGGAAGCGCTCTCCTTTGAGCTCCCACTCCTGCCACACGCGGTGAGCCAATCGACTACAGGCCCTGAATGGCTGCTACATCAGCAACCAGAGGAAGAGAAAGCTAAAACACTGAAGTACATTGAGTGAAATAGATTGAGTAACAAAGAGTAACAGCACTTATATTTTTATTTCGTTCCCAGTTAGGAACACAGTTAAGAGTTAGAGTCAGGAAGTATATAAAAGTGCTGTCACTCACTGTTGTGTTACATCATACTCAATAGTTTGCTAACTAGTGTGACGAGGGCTAAGTCATGTAAAGAGCTCCAGTCTGGCCCGGGTCGTCACAATCCTGCTGCTGGAAGGGCTCTCCAGGCATACACAACGTTGAGTCCCGAGTTAGATCCCCTTCAGGACATCTGCCTCACTAATTGAGTTCTGCTGTATCTCCGTGTGTACGTCTCTCCGTCCAGGCAGATGCTAATGCAGGATGCTCCGAGAGAAGGCAGAGACTGAGAGCTGGGAAGCAGAAGCGTGGCACGTAATGTTGTCTCAGCGTCTCACTCCAGACCACGCTTGAGGGGCAATCCTCCAATGGACTCATTACGGGCTGGACCAACACATTTGCTCGGCTGTAGTTGGTCTCCGGAGTGCCCAGAAGTAGTTTGGGTCGCTCCAGGCATTCTGATGAACGGCGCTGCCAAACTTACAGTCTCGACAAGGAAGTCCACTGGGTTGGGAGACAGATGTTGGCAGAAGATGATGTAGACGCCGGGCAAACCACTCATAATGATGTCTCACTTGTTTACCCGTCTCACTGATCACTGCCCTGTTATTTCAGATTATTACATACTGTCAACAACTGGCAATACTTTTATATCGCACAGCCAGCGTCACGCTACAATTTCTACAACATTAACTGAATACACTAATTATCAGTATGTAACAGCACTTTAATGCTCTTACACGACTACCACCCAAATCCTGATAGACTCTTAGAGTTTCCTCTAACCCTGCCTGATCCTCAGTAGTATAGTTAGCCTGTAACAAGGGATGCGTGCTAAGATGTGCATCTGAAGAATTAGTCCTGAAATGTTTATGAACACAACATCATTCCCCCTAATGATCTGGCCTGTGCCAGTAAACTTGATAAAGTGTTTGTTAGCCCCCGCTGCTGTACGCGTCAGCCTGATTAATGGGGCGTTGGGACTTAATGCCTTCTGATTATGCACCTGCACAGCTGTGGCGCCGAGCGCGCCGTCTCGCCGTGGAGGTCAGGCGCGGGTCAAGACGCCGGGGGACGTCGGGGCGCGCTGGGGCGACGCGCCTCAAGATTCACCGCGGCTCACTTCACACACCGCCTCGGCTCCTCTCGTCAGAGGTGGAGAGGAAGCGTTGTCAGGAAGAAGCATGTCCGCACATGAATAAAACACAACTAGGGTTTAATCATACGAGGGGGAGGATGGGAGGTCACCACTGGCCAATCCTGACAGCTTATTCACCAGACACATGAGTGTGTGCTCATGCTAATGACTGCGACTGGAGGACACACAGGGCTCGACACACACACACACACACACACACACACACACACACACACACACACACACACACACACACACACACACACACTTGATGATCATCAATGTGCTTTTCTTCAGAGTGTCCACTAATTACAGCTCAATTACAGCCACCACATGTTGGCCACGATGTGAACAGGCTGTTCTTGATTGTTTATCCATGGATTGTGTGTGTGTGTGTGTGTGTGTGTGTGTGTGCGTGCGTGCGTGCGTGCGTGCGTGCGTGCGTGTGTGTGTGTGAGAATGACTGCAGAGGTCCATGGACTGTAAGTATGTTTTCGTTGTTTCACTTCACACCCCACTGATGGCTTATGGTTTTCTCTCTGAAAGGACAGAACCATCAATGGTTGTTTCAAAGTTAGTTCACAGCTTCTTATGATGGCAAACAGCTTGTGTTATTTTGCCATCCATCACAAACTCAGCCCATTGGGCCAGAGAGTCTAATCTCCACTGAACTGCAAAATGTTGGAGTGAGCCTCGCTCCTTTATTCCTCCCTAGAGGACAAGGACCCCAGGGAATCCAAATCAAATTCTCACCCATTCGCCCAGTCAGCAGCTGATAACAGAGTAGGACTCCGGCTACTTCAGCCCCGATCTGACACACACACACACACATGCACAAACACACACACGCACAAACACACACACACACACACACAGTGTTTGTCAGTAATTTTGTATCTCTTAAATGCCTCAAGTTACCATTAAGGTTCTGTAGCAAAGAAACAGGCTCTGATTGGATAGCCGATTCCCCATCATGTTTTAGACATCGCACAAAGCTTCAGGCATTTTCTGAGTCACCATTTCTAACAAATTTAGATGTAAATTATTATTCATACCAGACAAACATGACATCCTTTACAGAGAAATAACTGCAACTAACTATTGGTCCTCTAGAACATTTCTGCCTTTGTCTGCTTCAGTAGCAGAACAAACCTGATGAAACCACACGCGGCAGTCCCACAGCACTTCTAGGAAAGAACAAGTGTATGTTTTATTCACAGACATGACTCAGGCCATCAGTGTCCTGAACAGAATGCTTCCGTCCCGGTGTGGGAGAGAGCCGTGGCCATCTGTGAGGAGGTGCATATAGGAGCTGGGTGAGGTGGTGGCACAATGAGATTACAGCCTGTGCTGCTGGGCTGGTTAACCTCACACGAGGAGACGCTCTCCTCTCACTGTCAATTATTCATCCCGCCATGGTAATTAATTCACTGACACATTTCAGGAGGGAAGACCATGCCATAAATGACTGAACTGTAGTTAATGAGTATGTCCGTTTTAATAATGAACTGAGGTATAACCGATACGAAGTCTAGGTTTGAGTCTCTAAGACTTGACTGGGACATTGCTATTATTCAGTTATTACCTTACATGCTTTGGTACCAATATGTTTGTCACCACTTGACTGTGATTCATATATCTCTGGATATGATTCAGACTAGTTCCTAAGTTCTGAGTTCCGAAATCTACGTTCCAAAGCTCTCAGTTCTGAGGTGCGTTCAAATTTGGCGAACAGGTTTTCTTTGAACTTTTAAATTTGTGTGTAAACATTCTAAATTGATTGACTTAAACTGTAACCCGAGTCTAGCTTCCATTTTTGTTCACTAAGAAGAACCTCCCCAGACCATTTGTGTGTGTTCACAGTGAACTCAAAGCAAACGAAAAGCTGTTTAATAAATGTCCGCGAACCTTTGCCTTTGTTTGCTATTTTGAACACACCTCTGAGTTCTCTCCTCATCTCTCTGCCACTGTGTCTGCCATCGCTCTTGATCACCCAGACGTCTCGGCCTTGGCTCGGCTTCAGCGGCCGTGAGGAGCTTTGAGATAATGCATCATGTTCATACTGTTCATCGAAATGAAATTGAGATTGACCATGAGAAGACACCAGAGGAGGGAGAGCAAGATAGACAGATAGAGAGAGGGAGATATAGAGAGAGAGGAGAGATCAAGGAGCTAGTTGGTCTCCAAATGTGCCAGTCAGTAGCAGAAGGCAACAAAGAATCCAAACACTGGCTCTGTGAAATACTGGCCCACAGTAGTCAGACACCTGGCTCTGTGCAATACTGACCCACAGTAGTCAGACACCACTGACTGGCTCTGTGCAATACTGACCCACAATAGTTAGACACCACTGACTGGCTCTGTGCAATACTGACCCACAGTAGTTTCCCCCAAAACACTGCTGGGTTCATGAGATGACCAGCTCACTCTAATTCCATCAGAGAAAAGCCAAAAGGTTTGATGCACACTGGTTAAAGGAGGTGGCACACAATCCAGGCCAAGCCATGTTTGCATGCTGCCAGAGACCGCTGGCGTGTTCACAGTCTATTTCTCACCAAAAACAAGACCCAGTGAAGTGCGTCGACATGCAAGTGCTGTGAGAGAGAGTAACCCCGCTAACAGTGCCGCTGCTAGCCATTTTGGTGCCCTAAGCATAAGTCCTTTATGATGCCCCCCCCCCCCAAAAAAAAAGTTTGTTTCTGCCAGTTTAACATTTTAATAAAACGAAAAAGAACAACTTCCTCAACCCCAAGTGAGGGACACTTTCTTCCAGGTGTGCGCACGCGCCAACAGCTGACCAACAATAATGAAAATCACAAGGTTTCATTAGCCATACCATAAACCTATTAATTTCAGTGTAATTTTGGCAAACCACTACTGTACTTGCTTGGATGTATTGTTCATAGTAATAGTCATGACAATTATTACAAGTTTCTCTCAAATTTCATGTTGTTTTCTTGAAATATCATTAGACCAAGGCTGCCCAATTTGGGGCCCGCGCTCCGATCAGAATCAGAGTCAGAACGTCATTCGTTAATCAGCATTTTAACCCATTTCGAACAGGGCCTCTGTCTCAACGTCCTATGTAACTCAGACTGGTTGCAGTTCACTGCCTGGCCATAGTTTTAACATTGTTTTAGATGGGTCAAGGGGGGGCGCTATTTACCTCTTGCCAGATCCATAACTTTGCAGCTAAAGTTGTAATTCCTGGTTGCTATGGTTATCTAGCTAAGGCTATGGTTAGCTAGCTAAGGAAACTTTTAATAACAAACGATTTAAATGGAAGATTTCCGTTTGCATGAAATGATAGCTAGTTATCTAGCTAATGTTATAGTCTCCTCGATTTAACTTCTACAATTATAATGGGTGCCTGTGACACTTCGTATGAACGAATTCATATTCATGAGTTCATATTCACACATATTAACACCAGTTCATTATGTGTAAATAATGCTGATATGAAATATGAAAACAACCAGTAGTCAATGTGCAAGCTTCCAATTTAATTTGATTTAAGATACTCTATTTGAGTTGGGGCAGTCTGTCCTTCAGTCGAGGCATGATGATCTCTCGCTACAAGTTTCACCTGTTCGTGTTGGCGTAACAAATGCTTGTGGAGTCAAGTGCAGTTGAGAGGCGCTTGTCTCCAGGGCACAGATTACACTTAACTGTTATATTTTTCTCTTTTCACGGATACAAATAAAAAAGGCTGTGATTGGAATACGGGACTGGAGCTGTCCCTGACGGGACAAATCAAAATCACCCATAATATTTCGGGATGTCCCGGACAATTCGGGACGGTTGGCAACCCTACTTGCACCTAACATATAACATATTTGAGTGTGCTAACATTAGCAATAACGTCAGCTAGTTCGAGGTGTATGCATAGGCTAACCATTAAATTAGCAGCACATTTCCCGTATTTAACAATGATTACACATGGACTTACCTGAAAGTGATGCACGGGCATCATCTCGCAGTTTATTTCTCTTTCTTTTGTCTGCCCCTGACTCCTGTTGTCTTTTTGAGGCCATTTTCGAAAAGCTGACCTAGCCTACTGTCAAAGTTCGTCAGGCCACTGAGATAGGAAAGGGCACCCACGGCAAGCTGGGGGGGGGGGCACCAGCGTAACTTTTTTTAAGCAATTAAATATATCTCTTGTTCTGCCTGTTTTGTGATATACATGCCTAAAAGGTCCCTAATATTTCTATACTGAAATAATATCGGCATTATAATTATTATAACTATGATGATTTTTCAGTTGCCTATTTTTTGGTGCCCCCACAGGAGTTGGTGCCCTACGCACAGCGCGTAGTGTGCGTTATGGGAGCGGCGGCACTGCCCGCTAATGGAAGAGGCTCCATTCCCCCTGTGTCTTGTTAACTTACTCAAGTTTGCCAGGTTTATTTATACCTCTCCACTGGGTTCTGCCTGGATAGAATTCTCCCACGAATTACCATGGAAACAACTTTGAAATTTGTCCCAATGGATCTATTCTATTCATGCGCAGAATAATGAATGTGTGGATTTGAGACTTCACTGTCTGTCTGTGTGCCTCCAAGTCTGCCTGGGTCACTAAAGAAGAATTCATCACTAATATGAAGTATGAACCAGCAAAAGATTCTCTGCGTGTGGGTGTCACTCAAAAGCCCTCAAACAACAATAAAGGGATGATAAACAAAAGCACTTCAATGTCTTTGCTCTTTCTCACTCTCTCTCTCACACACACACACATCATGAAAGCTGAAATGCTAAAGACAGCTAGCCACGCTCAGAATGCCCCTCATCGGTGAAACACGTGTGGACTCCGCACCTCTTCAGAGATACAAAGTGAACTAGTAACTAAGACGTCAGGACTTTTCATCTTTTCACATTATGCAGTGAACACTCACAAACGCACACACACACACACGCACACACACACACACACAGAAAGAGAGTTTATTTTTGTGCTATTCACATTGACTGTGCCTGTCTGTGCCATCTCTCTGTCGTCGAGGGCAGGAGGGAGACAAGCACACAAAGCACACATTTGATGGCAAATGGCAAATACATTTAGCAACACAGTGTCAGCAGCAGGTCACTTCCATATCAGATCATCCAGAGACGTGTGTTGGCGTTAGGATGGCTTTACACATTTGATAATGCAAAGATGATTCAGCCCAATATGCACTACTTCCATTGAGATCCCTATTGCCGGTATTGGAAATGAATTATGTAAATAGAACTCATTTGTGCCCTTCAGCTCCCATGCAGAGAGAGGCGAATATATTTACCCAGGCAAATTGATTAATTTATTTCTCATTGATCCGGGATTAGCAGGGCATTCCAAAGGAATTATACCATCTGCTCAATGGGACCTAATGCCATGCTCTGAGATTAGCGCTGGCAGTGGGTATACAGAGACACAGGGCCCGTCCAACGCTCTTCTCTGATGACAGGTCCGCAGCACTCACCTACACGGGCTCGTCTGAATCAATAGAATTATTAAAAGCCACTTATGTTTGTGTGATTGGAGTTTTTCAGATCACTCAAAAAAAAAGTACATTTGTCACTATGGAAATAACATCCTTTCTGTTATTTGTGACAGATATTAAAGTGTTGTGTGGGGAGTCCTCTTTGTGCACTGTCCAAATTAAACTGGCGAAGCCCAGTGCCACCACAACAGTCTATAAAGTGTGATGGGGTTTTTTTCCTGGAAGAATTTGACTCATTGCACCATCGGATAAAGAGGGACAATATTATTTCTCTCTGGGGAATAAATGTGAGCTTGTTCAGAATGAAATGATGACAGCAGACGTCTCTGTGAGTTTGTCCAGATGGGGATAAACTCACCCCAGAAATAACAGCAGGGGACTAACTCGCTGCTCTTGGCAGATGCATCCCTACCAAAAGCACTAAGCCCACGTTGTTTCCGAGAATGACAGCTCTAAGAAAGGGCCCAGTCCCAGAGTCCCAGAGTCCCTCCGCACAGCGAGTACCTACTGTCTGTGGACACTTGGAGGAGTGGACAAATAACGAGCAGTGACAAAAAACGAGACACAAGCTCTGAGAGGAGAAGTTGCATGGGAACATGGACAACAGCGCTGACCTCCAGGTTTGCAGGGAGGACGAGGACGAGGACGAGGAGGAACACAGTCACAGATTGTGCAAGGTGCACACACACACACACACACACATACAGATAAGTTATCTCTGCTCCCCCCCCCCAGCCCCCCCCCCACCCCGCTGTACTTCAGCAACCTGAAGGTCAGCTGAAAGAGAAACATCTCTGGAACTCAAAAGGCTGTTCCAGCCCCTCTTTCTCCCACAAGGCACAGAGAGGACAGATAGCACAACACAGTATGCCTGTATACCATAGACACAAGGCACAGAGAGGACAGATAGCACAACACAGTATGCCTGTATACCATAGACACAAGGCACAGAGAGTAGGGATGCCGATACTTCGTTAAAATACTCGTACTCGTACTCGTTGTTGAATTGCCGATACCAAGCACCGATACCACTCATCAGTAATTCACTGCATCAAACTGGCCGGGCTATGCTGACACAAAATGTGATTTATTGTCCTACCTGTCCCACCATTCTCTGCCAGACTAGTAAGTAGCTTATTTGCCGTCTTGTGTTGCATTTGCTTGATGTTTGACTGTGTTAGGAAAGTTTGTCATAGTGTCAAAGTATTTCAGTATACAGGTTTCGCTAAATTTAGCTGCTAGCATCTCGTTAGCGATTAGCAATTCCGTTGTGCTGCCTTAACGGCGATTTGGGCTCATTTTAAGATAAATGACGACGACAGGAGTAAGGCACAGTGTAAGATCTGCACTGCTACGGTGTCGAGGGGCGGAAAGGAAAGTACTCTGTTTAACACAAGCAATTTGATTAAACATCTGAAGACGCACCATAGTGCTAAGTACACAGAGTTCACTGATGCTAGTGGCGCAAGACCGAAGCAACCAATCTTAACTGACGTCTTGCAAAAGAAAAAAATGCGCACGCACACACAGAGAGAGAGAGGTAGAGAGAAAGACTGTGCCACATAGGTTAAGTGATTGTTTGTGTACTTGAGCAGGAGATTCTTCTGATCCTTTTGTAACTGAAATGTGCTCTTGTGCTAATCCAGTAATAGTTCTGTTCACTTTTTGTTAAGCAGACTGTGTTGTTAACTATGCAGCAAATTGAATTGCCTTTATCTGGTTATATTTGCATTTTGTCTAATGTGATGATATTGTCTGTTTGAAGGCTTTTTTTGTGTGTTAAAACCAGAAAGCTCTGTTTATTTTTGGCTTGGGATAGCCTTCTGTTAATTTTGTACTATAGGCTTGACATAATCTACAGAGGATAAAATAAAATCTGCCTCCAAATGAATTGCACTTTCATGGAGACCAAATCTAAGAAGTATCGGTATCGGTACTCGGTATCGGCAAGTACACAAATAAAAATACTCGTACTCGTATCGGTTTGTAAAAAAGTGGTATCGTGCATCCCTAACAGAGAGGACAGATAGCACAACACACTATGCCTGTATACCATAGACACAAGGCACAGAGAGGACAGATAGCACAACACAGTATGCCTGCATACCATAGACACAAGGCACAGAGAGGACAGATAGCACAACACAGTATGCCTGTATACCATAGATATAGATTTCAAAAGTGTGTGTGTGTATCTGTGTATTTCTATGTGTGTGTGTGTGTGTGTGTGTGCGCATGTGTTACTATATGTGAAGGCATTTCTGCATGTGTGTGCATACATTTCTGTGCGTGTAGGTTTTTATGTTTCTCTGTATGACTTTTGTATTAATATCCAGTTCACTTGTACATTTGTTTGTGCGCCACTCACCCCCTCTCCGCTTCACCTACACATATGCACTATGAGGTGCGATCAAA
>NC_045159.1:20837973-20852973 GCF_900700415.2 Clupea harengus | reverse complement strand
CAAAACAGGAAGCCATTTTTTAGCCTTGTTTTGAAATCTAAAGATGAATCATTTCAACGGAGGAATCATCTTTCATTTTTTTTTTTCCTTTTATATAATCCGCCAAAAGCTGGACTACAGTACCCACAACACCCTACTCCACTGGGGTGAAACATGGCATATGGTGGCAATGTGAATTGAATTAATAACTGGGTAGCTGATTATAGAGCCGATCACATCACCCTAAGGGCAAGAGGTGAGAGAGGTAGATGCACCCTGGCTTCTGACAACAAAATGCTACCCCTTTAGAAATGTCAACTTTCATTATACCTATTAGAGGTGTATCCAACGATGGAGCGTTTGAGCTTTTTCTTTCTAAAAAAAAATAGTGATGAAATGCCAGGCAGCAAATGGTTCATATATGGCCCTCTTTAAGTCCAAATGTCAAGTCCTAATCTGCCACCTTGACAGCCCAATTTCATGGCTGCCTGACTGCAAATGTCTGGCATCTTAAGTGGCTGGGGCCACAGTTCTTTTGGCCTTCCGTGGCCAATCAGATGCCACTAACCCACAGGAGGTAAACACTCCATCTCTCTCAGCCGCTGGCTCTGGGATGGATCAGCACCAAATCTGGGCCGCTTCAGGGCCAACTCTGGGCCAGAGAGGTGGATAAGGGCAAAATAGACTAACTGAATTCTGTGTATGCCCATGTTTTGGAGTAAGCCGTGTTCTTCCACTATTCCATCAAGAGAGGGGGCAACACACCCACGCTCCTCTCAACAGGGATGAACACAAAAGACAGAGGACGCTTGGACAGAGGACGTTTGGACAGCGTCTGGCCAGCTCTCTCATAGAAGTCACTACAACAAGATGTATCAACAACCAACCAACACACACACACACTGACACAAATGATGTGAAATACAAACACTGCTGCCATCTTAATCATAAAGGCACTAACCTTTTGACCTTTTCTGTCTGCTCTGGTGCAAAAATAATGCGGTATTCATACGTAGCAACTCTTAGCCGCAGACACAATATTCACAAATCCTCATGTGATAGTAATCCATCCATCCTTAAAAATCAACAAAACTGAAAAAGTTCAACAACAATGAGGCTCCTATAATCTAATACTAATATTTTGATTTAACTGATTGTGACCAAGCCTGTAGTTTGTAAAGCCGACACTGAAAATGAAACACAAATATTATATAAATAAATATATATTATATAAGCACTAGATGATTACAAAACACACCATTCAGTGCGTTTCTCTCTCTCATTCTCCAGAGCCTTAACCACTTGGCAATTACTTCAGTGGACACCCTTCTCTCTGCCGGTGGCTCCACAACATCATTATCTCTCTCTCTGCCGCTCCATAAACTATGTTTATGCTCCTAGATTAATTCAATTAGGTCTTTTTTAGAGAGCATTACTGGCAGGGCAGTCCCGGTCAGTTCTGAGGTCAAACGCTGGCTGTGAATGTTAAAGCGGCCGCCTCCAAACGCATCACACAGGCTGTTACCTCCTGTCTTTCTCGCGCAGCTCGCTAGTTCCTCTTCAACCCCCGACGGGCCGGTTCTGGCCCCCATCCGGTCCACAGCTGGCCAGGGCTCAGTGGACCTGAGCCACAGCCGGTCCAGCCTGTGCTGTTGTGTGGGTCAAGAGTCACATTTATTTGTAAAGCACATTTAGAGAGAACAGGAGTTGTTCCAAAGCGCTTTACAGTCGAGGTGAATAACAGAAAAAAAGAAAAAAGAAAAGGGAGGTAAACGAGCAAAAGCTAAAACTGTAATATAAGTAAATAATAATAAGTAAAAGAATTAAAAGTATAAGAATTAAAAGCAAAGATTTAAAAAGTAGTAAAGAGAAATGACAAGAGAAAAACTAACAGATACATGAAGCCATATATATGGATAATAGAACAGAATAAAACCACAAAAAGGTGAACTTGACCAAAAAAACATACCTCTGACTGACTAAACGCACAAACAAAAGCCTAACCTCAGACTAATGCAGTGAAAGAGAATGCGTCACCTACTAAAAACCCGGGGAAGGTCATTGTGAGGTTTCAATCTGGGTTTAAAAGTGCCCAAACAGGGAGCATAAAATGGAAGACTGTGCCACAAGGCCCAGGTGAAGTGGTTCCTGGATGGGAGCTGGCATGGCCTGTGTGTGTGGGGGGGGGGGGGGGGGAGACCGAGAGAGAGAGAGAGAGAGAGAGAAAGAGAGCTGAAGCTGTCTGTCCCTGGGCCTAATGGGTTTGGAGATGCCCTCTTAGGGAGGGAAAGCAGACGCCAGAGCTGATTACTGCACTGTGTGCAGCGTCCCGGCAGCCGCTGACAGACCAGAGAGGGGCTGGGAAAGGATCTGAGGTGCGCTCGCTCGCTCTCTCTCTCTCCTCACACTGGGGGATGAATGGATGAATTTTAAAATAAATTTAAGATGACAATAAATGAAGTCTTGGACATCAGGTTGTACAACTGAGACAAGAGAATGTGTGAATGCATGGATGAATGAATGGATTAATTAATTAATTAATGAACTAATGAATGGACAAATGAATGGACAAATGAATGAATGAATGAATGAATGAACGAACAAATTAAAAAATATATAGTCTTCTCTAGGATGTTTTTTTTTTTTTTTTTGAACTGAAACAAGAGAGTTGATATGCAAATGAATGGATGAGTGAAGCTTTGATGAGTGACAGTGGTTTAAAATGGCTGTGATGAGTCATTGGATATTAATCTTCAACTGGAAAGAGGCGGAGGACAATAGATAATCATGCCAATATGAAAAGGCCTGCATTTAACTCTTCACTCTGAACTCAATTTCAGTTTTGGAGAAGGCCTTGTCTCATTAAATTATTCACTAGAAGTGATGATATCCTGTGACGATGATTTCTCCAGCCTTCTTGTGTAGGTCTGGTTTATTCAGTAATATTAAGTAGATTTCTGGATTGACCAAGGGATAATTAAGGGTTTGATTACCGCAATGATTAAGAATTATTAAGAAGAAATTAAAGCTGTCAGTTTCCAAATGAAGGATCACTTAAAACACATTAAGGACTATTATATGATTTCAGGGGAAATTAAGATGAATACAAGTATGTCTTAATGACTTTTAAGAACTTAGAAGCATTTCCTGGTGTTAGATAATGGTGCCTCTGATCTACAGGAGATGATGAATGTGACTTTGCCCCGGTGGTCGCAGGCGGGAGGGCGATCACATGTGGCACAGTGATGGAGAGACCCTCATGAGCAGCACAGCTCTTTAACCCCTCATCTCTAACCCACTCCCTTCAACTCTAGAGGAACCTGAATAACAAGACGGAACATTTCAGTGCCAGGAAGTGACATAAGTGCACAGGAAGCTCTAACTGGTAAACAGTGTTGAGCTGTTGACATCTCTGTGAAGTTTAAAGGTGCAATACGACATTGTGTAGTTTCATGTGTCATTTTGATGTGACAGATAGATAGATGAATCAGTTGACTTACTATAGCGCAACACCTGTTATTCTAAAACAATATAATGTGATTTAGAAAAAAAACTATTTAAATAAAGTTGTGTATTTTAATGTAGGTATGTATTAAAAAAGCACCAGTGCATACTCTGATTTTTTAAATGTTCCTCCGTTTTCTCCATTCGTACTACAGTATTCTATTATCAGCACTATCCTCATTTCAAACTGAGGTATAAAGAGGTACTCCGGCATAATGACATCTGGAAAGACAAGCTGAATTAAAAAAACAAGCTGAATTAAAGGCAGACTAATTATGCCTATTGAACAGTGGTTGAACAGTCCTTGATGGCCTCAATCAGCACCACTTTGAAAAACAGGTGTCGCATGTTCTCGTCTCCTCCTCTCCAATTCACCCACATTGTGCAGCTCAGTACCCCATATTCATCACTACTTCCTGCCGCCTCTGATTATGGGGCATTATTTCCTCAGGCTTCGCTCAGAAAGTCACTGATGAACATGAAAAAAAACACTTTATTTGAAGTTGCCCTAAGTGTCATCCATCGAATGCTTGATTGACTGATTCACTCATTACGACTCATTACGTATGTTTCTTACAGGATTTACATAGGGTTAGGGATGGAACATAGAACAATCGGCACCTACATACGAAAGACTGTTTTTCAGAGCTGTAATTAGTTAATTAAAACAAGGTGAGCCTTCACCATTAGTAACCGTGATCACCAATTAAGTGTGGCTATGTTGCTATACACGCTGTGCTCCCAAACAGAAGAGGTATGCTTAACTAAGAATCAACAGAAATGTACAGATACAGACAGATACTTACAAAGCATTTAAATGAGGCAGGAGCCATAGCTGGTTTGAGCTTCAAGGACAGTGCTACATACCTAGCTAACATAAACAACAGAAGACACAGAGCCAAACAATGTATTCAATTATTCCGGCATCTTTCAGTTAAGTTCAGTATATTCTGTTAGTTAGTTAGCATGTACCTTTAGGAAAATCAGAACAGGACCATGTCTAATTGCGCATTCTTAAAAGGAAGCTCTTCACTATGTCCTCTCATTGAAATGATCATTTCACAGTGCAACGGCAATGATAAACTCATTTCAATTTTCAAAAACAACACAGCAGCTAGGAGAGAAAAGCACAAAAGGATGTTGCCCAGACAGACCTTGCATATTAAACAAACAAAAATCCCCCATGAAAACTCTGAAGACGTTTCCAAAACTACAGAAGACAAAGCTGCTATGTACCATCACCAGAATGTCCACACAGCCATACGAGAGTTCACAAAAGCCAGAGAACCAATCACAAAACAGCCCAGATGTACTCAGACAACTGAACAGAGTTACGGCAAGAGGCGAGGACAAATAGCACAAATTAAACTATGTGAATAGGATTCTGGGTAGGAAATAAAAGCCAGTGCTTTTCCAGATATTATAGCGGCTGGCTGTGTGATTGGGTCTGTGCCAGGTCTGGCCCACATCTCTGCGTGTGTGCGTGTGTGTGTGTGTGTGTGTGTGTGTGTGTGTGTGTGTGTGTGTGCGTGCGTGCGCACATGCCTGTGTGTGCAAGCGCGTGTGTGTGGACCTACACATATTAATAACAGGCTAGCCGGTAATCAACAGGCAAGACAGTACAAACTGTGTGTGCATGTGTGTGTTCACTTTAATTATGACGATAATTATGAGATGAGAGAATGCAATCTAATGAATCAAAAGGGACAGATGAGAACATCTAGGAACAGTTAATAGCTTCATAAAGTAGAAATCGTGATATTCAAGTAAAGATAAAGTAGAAAAAGTAGAAATATTCAAAGCTATTTTTTAAACATATATCATTGTTAGTCAGTTTGAGTATGAAAGTGTGATACCATTATATCTTGATTATAGATACAGTTAAACAATGATTAATTAAAAAAAGATTCACCTTTTGTGATTTAGGTAACAATAATATGTTAAATTAGGCTTTTTATGTGATGACCCTCAAAATTCTTTCAGAAACACCAATGACGCAATATGTCACCAATGATTTTACACTGTAAAGTGAATTTAACATTGAATCAGTTACTGTAAAATTCAGATCCTTCCTATCTTAAAGATTTGTTGAAGGTAGGTTTGTTTTATCTATTTTGCACCTAGTAGTCTTTACATGTTGACAGTATTTACAAATCTAGATGGGTATTCAAATATCTCCCAATATTGAGATCAATCTGAACAGATCTCCAGTTCACAGGGAGAGGCTCAGGAATCAAACAAACAATCGTTCTGTCATTGTACCAGTGGATGTCTTCTCTTAGGCACGACCAGTAAAACATATAGACACGCATGTTGTGCTCCTCAACTTCCCAAATGATTCCAGGACATGGATCTTCATTGTCATCTACCCCAACACCATTGGCTGCAGTGGTGGGTCCCAGTGACATCAGGTCAACGAGGTCCTGAAGCACCATTTTCTTGAAGAACCAGCGTCTCCTCCATCCTGAGCTGATCTCAAGTCCATAACAAGGACAGTCCCATACCCCACTTGCCCATCACAAGGACAGTCCCATACCCCACTTGCCCATCACAAGGACAGTCCCATACCTCATTTGGTCCACAACAAGGACAGTCCCATACCTCATTTGCTCGTTGACAAAAGCAACTAATATCTCCATTTGATTACTCCAGGTCTGGTACACATCACTTGGTAAATCTTCATGGTCCTTTATACTGTGAAGAGAGGTACATTGGGCAGTCTCTGCACCATAGCCATGGCCTCCACCTCATCCTCTCTTACACAGAAGAGCCTCACTGATGTTCCGGAGTCTTTGATGTTCCTATAGAATGCTTCTGCATTTGGAATGTCTTTGCCTTGCCTGACCAACATGTCTGCCATTCTTGTCAGGGAGCCCCCGATGCCAACAGGAGCTCCCTTGCCAAGAGTTGCTTCAAAGAAGCTCCATGTTGCATTCTTGAAACCTTTACGAGGTGGCTCTGGGGATCTGAGGTAAAAGTTCCCCTTCTGTGAATATTGGTTGGCAGGACTGTCACCAAGAAAGTGATTTTTGGACAGTTGGAAATTGTGATTTTACCATCTCCAGGAAAGGGGTTCAGATCTTCAAGAACTCTCAAATCGTTTTATGCTTTCAAAATAAAATGTTGTCACGCCAATAACACCAATGACACAAAGAGCATAAAGATTATCTCTATTAATAAATACTCTATACTTCTACCATCTCCAGGATAGGGTTCAGGTGGCTGGGGGTCATTGGTCTGCAATGGGACACACTGCAGAAGTACAGTGGGGTTTGGCCTTAAACATAGACAGGACACCTGTGTTGAGAGTCACTTGTTTGTGTGACCCCCCCCCACCAATGTTCCGACTGGATCTCTCTGCCATATGTGACATTATAAATTCCGCTGAAATCAACATGAATGAGACAGCCGTTGGATGACGTCTGTTCACAGACAATCCTGTAAGAGTTGTATTGTCATCGTTTGCTGAGGATGTGTTTCTGGAAATTGAAGAGTCTGGAACTGAGATGGAAGTGCATCCTCTATTAACACTATTTTCTTCTTCACTGTTACGCAACTCGTCTTCTCTTCCTCACCACACTCTGAGTGGTTTACTTTGTCAAGGCACCACTGTGTGATTGTTGTCCCTTTATCAGACGCAGCTTTCAGAAGAGGATAAGCTGTGAGCTGACATTCTCTGCATTCGCCATAATGACATTCTTTCAAATTACTGCAGACAGTAGATGCCACCATCTCATCTAGATTTGGACAATTTCAAAGCCCCAGTTTCTGCAGTTTATGAGCCATGTGTAGTAAATTCTCAGGCGTTTTCCAAAGGCATGTGTCTCTGTCCCTTTCATTAAGGTATCTTCCGACAGAAGCTGCTGTGAGTCAATATCTGCCCCTTCTGTGCTACAAATCTTTTCTGCACAATCAAAAGGAAGTTGCAGAGCAATCTCCTTTGTTTTCTAACCTCCTGAACAGTGATGGTGTTTTGCTTGCCGGCGGCTAGGTAGCTAGGTGGGTAGTTGGCTGACATCATCCCTCAGGTAAAACTTTATGAGCTGGATCTACATCTCGTCTCTACCTGTACAACTTCTGTCTCTCAGCTGCACTCAATTTTGCCATAAAAAAATCATAATTGCTTTGAATTCTTTTAAAATCATAATTACTTTCATGACATCAAATGACTATGCCAACATACTGTATGTTTATTTGTTATAGTAAATGAGATACTGATACATACAGTCATTAGTGTTAGTTATCGTTACTGGTGTTTCAAGCAAGGGCCATAACACCAGTGACGACAAATTCCGACGTAAAACTAATTTTCAAAAATGGTGTCAATATCATCTCAAAACTAGCATGATGGAGCGTATCAGAATCAATAAATGATACCAGTAAACACTTTCTCACTAAAACTCCTTCATACAACCACAGACCAAAGTAACACCAGTGACACCAATAAATTAACGACATCGAAAAGTGACATTTTAAAGCAAATGACTCACTTTTTAATAAGTGGAGGGAAACTCACCATGTGTGTACTTAAAAGTCTTATGAGTCTCTTCTTTGTTGACCTTTGATCAAAGAAGAACTTCATCAAATCATCTTATGTTCTCAAAATAAAAGTTTGTCACGCCAATAACACCAATGATACAAAATCAAGGGACAGGCATAAATATTATCTCTATTAATAAATACTCAATTTGGTCTGGATTTGTACACGTTTGTTAGGCCTTGTACTTATGCATAATTGGGGATTCTTTTTTAGAGAAATGTATACTTCAATAATACTTAGCAAATAAATACCTCTACACTCCACTTGGTAAACTAAGCAAGGTGGACTGATGTTTGTTCAGGTACAAAGGAAATTCAAATGAATTTGTAAAAATAATGACACAACCATGTAGACTTAAGTCGTGGTCATCATTCTAAAAGAGGTAAGTACATTATGGCCGACCAGTGCGGCTTTTTAAAGTTTTAAACCTTTTCCATGCTTGAAAAGTGTCGGCACTGTATGGTGTTTGTCACCATATGTTGAAAATAGCAACTGGGTGAGGAATTGTAGATACTAGTTCACAGTAAGTTATAACACATTCAGTTATTCATGCTTAAATCAAAATAATACAGTCCTGTTGCTCCTGACTTTGTCAAATATGATACAAAATAACACGCTATGCCAGAGGGTCTGGTTATTTATGGGGAAATGTACCTTTCTTTACACTGTGCAGAGTTTGATTGTATAAATACTGAGACCCTGCACTCTGTCTGGCATTTTCTTGTGTTATGTACAAGAAATTACGAGGTGACTGACTTGAATAAATTCTGAGCTTTCTGCCTCTACAGACAGACTCAGTTTGTAGCTTTGTGTTGTGTGAAAAACAAGTCCTTTAGACGACTAGGTAAGTGATATCACATTATCTGAATACTCTATAGACTGTCAACACACCACAAAAGACATAAAATATGCTGGAATGAGCAGGGGTAGTTTAAACAAAGAAGACAATAAGTTGGAAGAGCAAGGACATTTCCTGTAGGCTACGCACAACAATCGTCTGTATGCTACTGTATGGGAAAGCCGGATAGGCAGCATCTACCAAGCACATAATGAATTGGGAATATGCGGGGCACTTTACACAATAGAGCCAGGATATTTCGTTCCAACTGTGTCAAACAGATCGGATGGTAATCTGCCACGATTCATAGGGATTAAAGTCTCATTACCCCCGGCCGTCTGCCACATGGGCCCAATAGTTCCGTATTTACTTCACTCCGGTGTTGCATAAACAACTTGTCAACACATTACAGTTTCCCTAGTTATTCAAAAAAGCGTAATACAATTATGACAGAGTATAAACAATATCGTGTCCATTACTCACAGCACAGCTAGGTTACAGTGTATACAAAAAGGGAACAAAGACGGGCAGAGAGTCAAAACCATCCTTATTTAAATATTCATAAATTCGTCCACAGTCCTTGGAAGTTGACATTCTATTAAAGGCCATCCAACATGTGCGTGACTACAATTTTATACATTCTCCTGGCTGACGTCTTTGCAAAGAAAGTGTTTGCAACAATTAGGTTACCTAACGGTCGTCTCATTTACACAACAGCATTACTCTGCCTGGGATAAGACGGAGGACACTGACGACCTGTTGAACTTCTTTATTTTGAATCTCTGAGACACAGCGTAGATGTTAAGCCTGGTCAGCAGGCATTACGAAACAAACTGTTTTCTTGTCCGGGCATTTATTTTTGTCAACGTGAGTGTCACCAGGTCAGCTCGTTCAAACTTAAACCGCTTGCACTGAGGCTACTACTACTATCATAGCGATGCCTCCAAAATGCACGAATGGAATGTGTTTGAAACACACGCACAAAGAAGTACAGAGAGGATATCAGTTAAGGATTCCACCGTGTTTACGAGTGTACGACTACACTTTTGTATTGTACTGACCTGGCCGTAGAGTAACTCATAGGCTTCAGGGGCAAGGAGTGCAATCTAAAAGAAGTCAATTGAAGAGAGTCGTAATCCAACAGTACAAATTATTAAAATACATTTCTTACCTTGGCCATATATGTTCGTCACGGAGACCTCGATTGTTAGAATTAAAAAAAGCAAGTGGAACTGGGTTCCAAATTTAACAAACATTTCAACTGGAATCTGTCCTTCGATTCACAAAATAATATGTCCCCGGGTCAAATAATTTCCTCGATATTTTTTTTTCTCACACTGTCCGGTGGATATTCTCAACAAACAACAGACAGCTCTGCAGACCCGCTCGTTTAAAACTAGTCGTCCAGTAAGCAAACGCGACGGACGTAAGAGGAGAAATGCATCGAACGTTTCATCCGAACGCTCAGTAAGCGGATTGCCTGCTCCCTGTGCTGTCAGCTCCTTCAAGACAGCCCACCGCTGACGTTCCAGCACCGCGGACAGCTCCTAGCGTCAGCAAATGGAACAACTTCTGCTCTGCAAGGGGAAAAAACTTGGCCGATGCCATGGACAGTTTGATTTTTACAGCGTCACTATACAACGAGTCCTCTTTACAGATAATTTCAACCGTAGGTAAATACAACGATTACTGAAATATGTGTGGGCTGCATTACCAACCAGATTGGCAAAATGTTTAGATTCAGATTAAGGTTGGCATAGCATAGCTGTTAGTCATACGGATGTTGAGAAACTCGTTTAAAAATCATACGTTCATTTTCTTTTGTACCATTTAATGTATAAAAATCTGTTTTACGCTCTAAACCCTGAGCGTCACTTTCTGTGTAAAATGCCTCGCCCACACTCTGCTTGTCTGCTTGTGTGTGTGTTTATTTTAGACAGACGTTTTCCGTTGAGCCATGATTTTGCTAATGGGAAAGCCGCCAGGGCGACTAATGAAAATCAAGCCCGTGAAATGAGATGACCAATATCATGAGGTAATGAAGCGAGCGTCAACAGCAGAGCGTTAGAGTATTAAGATAATCTTGGATGGCATATCGTAAGGACTTCTAGAACCGACCACAAAGTTACAGCGAAGGCTACACGATGAACGACTCAATCTACTTATCTCGGGAAAGAAGGCAATTACAATGGTTAACGACACGATCAAAGAGCGGAAAATAACATGCATTAGGGGTCAGATTTACGGAACATATGAAACACATCTAAGACGTGGCTATAAGGCGTCCCCAGACGACAGGGCACATTTGAATTCAACAAGCCGTCTGTTTTCCCTTGCATTGTTCATGTTGAAAGCATGACAGAACTCAAGCCTTCTAATGACCAACAGCATGAGGTCTGCGAACCTGCAGTAGTTTGCCTTTGACTATAGTTTTACGTAATGTTAATGTTCTCATTTTGGACAGCATTCAACTCATGCAAACATAATGCAAACATACATTGGGAATTGGATTGTGTGTTGCATATTCATGTGCATTGTGTGTTGCATATCAGTTAGAGCATTTGGGCTGCCAAATATGGCAAACTGTACAGCTAAGAGGTATGGAGACGGTCACAAACCCAAATTCACACACACACACACACACACACACACACACACACACACTTTCTCTCCTTCCTGTATTTGTGTGTAAGAAGGAGAGAAAGACTGTGTGTGTGCATGCATGTATGTTGCATGCCGTGCGTGGTTGTGTGTGTGTGTGTGTGTGTGTGCATGCATGTGTGTTGCATGCTGTGCGTGGTTGTGTGTGTGTTTGTGTGTGTGCATGTGTGTGTGTTTGTCTGTGCAGCATGCATGTGTGTGTGTGTGCGTGTGTGTTGCATGTGTGTGTGTGTGTGCTCTCTCCTAATCTTGCTGCCTAAATTGAAACACTCCAGGCTCTGTGCCCTTCCCCGGTTGCTGGGCTTATTTGTCTCAATAAGCTCACGGCACAGCCTCACCCAACTCTATTAAAGCCCACTCTCTCTTGATATGAATACATTTCCATTAGCCGAGCTGAATAGCTCACACGCCAGCTCCTTATGAAGTCATTCGGACGGCACGCGCCATCTGGTAGCAGGGGGGGATTGAATAATGTTACCTTTAAAAAGGGATCCATTTGTACCACCAGGCTGAGAGAAATAATCAAATAAAAAGAACAACAGCACCCATGCATTATGTTCTGCTCTGCCATTACTGAGAAATGCCCTGCTGGGTAAAAGGGACCAGCATTTGCAGAGGGCGTATTTAAAGTGTTTTCTATGGCATGAACAATCTTTGCCTTCGCCTCATCCATTCATTTTATATAACAGGACACTTCAGTGGCAGTTATGCCTTACCTGTGGTCTATAAAGCCCAAATTATAGAGTGAGAAAAAGCCTCATTCATTTAACGATTTATTTGACCCAAAGCAACTGAAAGTACAGGCAGGATCTGTGTGTCAGTAGTGTGTGTGCTCCATGGGAATGGAACCCATGGCCGTGTGGTTGTCTGCACCAGGCTCATACATTTGAGCTGGGGAAACAGTCTCTGTGTACAATTCTACTCGCTGGGTAGACATGTGCTGTTGACAACAGCTACTCCTAGTTCCTAAGGATCTGGCCTTGGTCTGGTCCAAAGTTTTTGAAAATCATTTTGTTTTAAATTTCACTACATTCAGTGAAAAGCAAATTATTAACAACTAAAAAAATAAAGGTACTTCAATATACTGAAATGATTATGAAAACTATATGCAGCATTATTGAACCGTTCCTCATTTCAGTGAGCTGTATGATGCTGTATGTTAACCTCTATTCTGTACACTCCTGGTCTGATTAGGGTCTGACATTGTTTTCAGGGTAGGGGGGTTAGGGGGGGCATTAGAGGCATTGCCATCCGTACAGTCAGGCCTAACACCGCCCTTAGCAGCCATGCTGAGGAGGCGTCTCAGGACAGCACTGGCAAGCAAGCTCACGTGCCTCAGCCCTGACCGCTCGCGTTCATCAGCTCTGACCACTCCAACATCCAAGCTGTGACTCACACACTGCCAACACACACCACACCACAGCACAGCAGCTCAGCCGTAGCCGGACACACACCACAGCACAGCAGTTCAGCTCCAGCCAACACACACCACAACACAGCAGCTCAGCCGTAGCCGGACACACACCACACCACAGCACAGCTGCTCGGCTCCAGCCAACACACACCACACTACAGCACAGCAGCTCAGCCGTAGCCGGACACACACCACAGCACAGCAGTTCAGCTCCAGCCAACACACACCACACCACAGCAGTTCAGCTCCAGCCAACACACACCACAGCACAGCAGCTCAGCTCCAGCCGGACACACACCACACCACAGCACAGCAGCTCAGCTCCAGCAAACACACACCACAGCACAGCAGCTCAGCTCCACCAAACACACACCACACCACAGCAGTTCAGCTCCAGCCAACACACACCACAGCACAGCAGCTCAGCTCCAGCCGGACACACACCAAACCCACAGCAGCTCAGCTCCAGCCAACACACACCACAGCACAGCAGCTCAGCCGTAGCCGGACACACACCACACCACAGCACAGCAGCTCGGCTCCAGCCAACACACACTACACCACAGCACAGCAGTTCAGCTCCAGCCAACACACACCACAGCACAGCAGTTCAGCTCCAGCCAACACACACCACAGCACAGCAGTTCAGCTCCAGCCAACACACACCACACCACAGCAGCTCAGCTCCAGCCAACACACACCACACCACAGCAGTTCAGCTCCAGCAAACACACACCACAGCACAGCAGCTTAGCTCCAGCCGGACACACACCACACCACAGCACAGCAGCTCAGCTCCAGCCAACACACACCACAGCACAGCAGCTCGGCTGTAGCCGGACACACACCACACCGGGACACACTGCCCTCAGCACCGGCGCTGGGTCAGACCCACATCAGATCACAGACGGGTCCTGACCCTGACGGTGCTCAGTGGCTGGAGCGGGTCAGCTCTCACCAGTCCAACTGTGAAACACACCACAACGGTTGGGTCAGCTCTCACCAGTCCATCTGTGAAACACACCACAACGGTTGGGTCAGCTCTCACCAGTCCATCTGTGAAACACACCACAACGGTTGGGTCAGCTCTCACCAGTCCATCTGTGAAACACACCACAACGGTTAGGTCAGCTCTCACCAGTCCATCTGTGAAACACACCACAACGGTTGAGTCAGCTCTCACCAGTCTATCTGTAAAACACACCACAACGGTTGGATCAGCTCTCACCAGTCCATCTGTGAAACACACCACAACGGTTGCACAACGGCAACTTGGCCTCAATCTAGTGTGAATCCAGTGTGCTGTGCCAGGTGTGTGAGTGGAGCCACACCAGATTCAGGCCTGTTGCTTTGTGGGCAGGCCTGTTGCTATGTGGACTCCCATGAACCCCCCCCCCCCCTCCAATAGCCCCCTGTGTGTCCATCTGTGATTTCCCAAGGAACTGTTTTACAGCTGAGTCAGAGGCTGGGTTTCCATCCAACTCATTCACATACTTTAAGATGATTCGTGAAAATTTGGCCAAAAGAAATGCGAGTCTGTGCACATTTCCATCAGCTGTGTTATGCAAATTAAAAATGGACACTCTGCTAATCAAGGGAAGAGTTGTGAACAGCTGTGGGTTCAAAATTTGAGGTTGTCAGGGCAACTTTAACAGAAACATGTAATAAAGTTTCACCAAATGTGATTTGATGTGAATAAAGCCGCTTCCTCAGCTGCATTATACCCTAAGCGTTAATCCACTCCCCTCTGGCGTATTCATTTCTCGTCCAATTTAGCAGATTTTATGTTTTTCAGATTTTAAGCATTTCAAGCATTTGTACTGAGGCTTCCCCATCCGAATGGTCAGAATTTGCATTAAAAAGTTGGATGGAAGCCCAGCTAGAGATAGAGTTCCTTCTCCTGCATCTCAGGAAAGTGTTGGCATCGGTTCGGATAGACGCTGTCTCTTGACTGGGGCCCAGATAGACGCTGTCTCTTGACTGGGGCTCCAGATAAATGCTGATGCGGATCTGCACCACACTAAAGACTGATGCGGATCTGCACCACACTAAAGACTGATGCGG
>NC_045159.1:20805473-20832973 GCF_900700415.2 Clupea harengus | reverse complement strand
TGCCACTGGCACTTTGATCGAATCAGAGGGTATCACAAACGCTCAGTGTTCATACACTATTCATGCACAGGGTCTTGACATGCAAAAGACACATTCAAATGGGATCATTTATCACATGAAACCACCGCTAGAGTCTTCATCCTCGCGTCAGCTGAGTGTGGAAACATTAAAGCGACAGCTACACCCTTCATTACTCCACAACTAAAACCAGATGTCATTCCACGTGAACAGGCCTCTTTAACTTAATGTCACATGCATGTTTTAAAAGTCTGTACTGCCTTCATAGTGGAGAGGAGTAATACACTCTATTTTATATCCCCTAAGTGTTTTATCAACTCCTACAAAAATCCATATTGGTTCTTTTGTACTTATTGTATATTTATTTAACCTAAACCCTAGCTGAAGTCTGCATCACACTTACTTAGTCACAGTGCATGGAATACTGTTATGAAGGCAGGATATCACAGGATAGGGCCACCTACTTCATCATTTAGCAAGACTGATATTCATTGTTCACACAGACAATAGACAGAGGCATGGAGCACAACTGAATGCCACATCCACAAATCAAATCAAACTTTATTTGTACGGCGCATTTCATAGCAGGAGGGAAAAATGGGGGGGGGGGTTACAAACACTTGTAAAGAGACACAGATTTTCCAGAGATAAGTAAACAGATAAATGTTACAGTGTGTGATAAGCGAAATCAAAGAGGTATGTCTTAAGTGCATGTTTTAAGGTTTCCACCGTTTCAGCCATTCTTAGGTATTCTGGCAGAGTATTCCAAAGGCTGGGGGCATAGAAACTAAAAGCTGCTTTTCAACTGGTGACAGTGTGTGATTTTACACACACAGATGATGAATGACTGATCAATCTCTGTTTACCAAATGGGTAAAACATCATATATCAAAACTAAAGTGATCAGTCTGCTAAGCCTTACCAAGAGGAATAATTTACAGTAACAATGCTTATATCACATTATCACAAAGTGGCAGATGAACGTGGGACAAATCTAACACTGATCTGGCTCTGATCTGGTGCTGATCTGGCGCTGATCTGGCTACAGTCTCCTAAACATGCACAGATAAGGGCCAGGGCCAGGGCCAAGGGCTATCTGGTAAACACCTAAGGACTCTTTTGAAAGAGCTCTGCGTTAGTTAAACAGTGCAGGTGCTCTCATCTTCCTGTAACTTTGTCCAGAGCAGAGGTCAGTAGTGTGTGTGTGTGTGTGTGTGTGTGTGTGTGTGTGTGTTTGTGTGTATATTTGTGTGTGTGAGAGAGTGGGGGGGGGGGCATATTTGTGTGTGTGTAAGAGAGAGTGTGTGTGTGGGGGCGGGACATATTTGTGTGTGTGTGTATGTGTGCGTGTGCGTGTGCGTGTGTGCCTATTTGTGTGTGTGTGTGTGCGTGTGTGGGTATATTTGGGTGTGTTTGAGAGAGACAGTGTGTGTGTGGGGGCGGGACATATTTGTGTGTGTGTGTGTGTGTGTGTGTGTGTGTGTGTGTGTGTTTGTTTATTGGCACAAAGTCCCCAGAGCCTACTTCAGAGGGTCAGCCCAGTTCAGCTCAGCTCAGAGAGAGCAAGCAGAGCAGCCAGCATGTCGCTGCAGCAGGACTCTGACTATGACTACGACTGCATCGTGGTGGGAGCGGGGGTGCAGGGCTGCTGCACAGCCTACCAGCTGGCTCAGAACCACCAGAGAACACTGCTGCTGGAACAGGTCAGCTCTGCCTTCAGCTCACTGGGTACTGTGGGGAAGTATCATCAGATCATATCACCACAGAAATATGCCGATGATCAATTGGATTTTATTTTATGAAAAAGGTTTGAGGAAATAGTTTAATCCCTCAGTTCCTGGGAATCATTTAGCCCTTTAGTAGCCAATAAAACACCGGACTTCAGCCAGATAAAGAAATACAAATAAAACGTCTATTTGTAGCTCAGTAAAGATAAGATGTAAGGTGTGAACTGGGAAAAAACAAGCTTTGATTAATGTCATTTACTGCCCATGTCTGACCGCAGGGACCACAACAGACGCTTTTATTTCAGATCATTTCTCTTGATACGTTTACATGCTGACTTGCAGTATTTATAGTTCAATGCTGACGAGGTATTTATAGTTCCATGCTGACTTGAGGTATTTATAGTTCCATGTTGTGTGGTTCCTCCAGCCCCCAAGCACTATTCAGGTCTTTAAGTATGAAACAATCTGACCCATATCTACCCTGTTTATGGTTCAGTGTTATGTAGTTCCTGCTGTCCCAGTAGATACATATTAATGACTCTAGTAGGCTTGTATATGGCTGCCGATGTAGGCTGATTTGATTTGTTCTGTTTTTTGATGGGTTTTAGTAAAAGTTGATGTCTAACACCCTGTCTGTGGTTCTGTGATGGGTAGTTCCTCCTGCCCCACTCTCGCGGGAGCTCTCATGGGCAGACGCGGATCATCAGGAAGGCCTACGAGCAGGACTTTACGCCCACATGATGGAGGACTGCTACAAGATGTGGGCACAGCTGGAGAGGGAGACCAACACCACACTCTTCAGGTGAGGACACACGCTGATCTGGCCCACTCTTGGCCCTGATTTGGTCACACAACTCAACTGTATCTGTGCCAGATTGGGTCAAAGGCCCAGACAGTAGTCATCCTCCAACACCAGGCCCTTCAGGTGGGTCATACAGGCCTCTCCAGATGGCAACAGAATCTGTGTGTGATCTGGCTGAGATCTGGCCTTGGTCCGGCCCAGATGCAGGCCTTATGCGTGCCTGGTCTGGCCTTGGTCCGGCCCAGATGCGGGCCTTATGTGGGCCTGGTCTGGCCTGATTCAGATCTAATTCTGATTCAGATCAACCATACCTGTGCCATATCACTGCAATTTCCCTCTGGAGATCAGTAAAGTCATCTATGTATCTGTCTGTCTGTCTGTCTACGAGGATCTCACCCAATCCAGGTCAGCTTCTGTGTGGGTCCTGTCAGGCTATGTTTGCTTTAGAGGTCTCAGCCCAACAGAGCTGGTGCTGATAAAGGCTTACCTAACAGCAGGACAGCAAGGACAATACAGTCCTGTCTGAACTAGTCTAAACCCACATGTTTGTTTGAGAGAGAGAGAGTGTGTGTGTGTGTGTGTGTGTGTGAATGCAGGGGCTGAAGAGGAAACAGCTGTTCTTTTGTGTGTATGTGTATAGCTATGTGTTTGTGCATATGTGCATTTGTGCATATGTGTGAGTGCGTGTGTTTGTGTGTGTGTGTGTGTGTGCATGTGTGTGCGTGCGTGCGTGCGTGCGTGCGTGTGTGTGTGTGTGTGTGTGTGTGTGTGTGCGTGCATGTGTGTGTGAGCGTGCGTGTGTGTGCGTGCGTGTGTGTGTGTGCGTGTGTGTGATTGGAGAGGCTGAAGAGGAAACAGCTGGATGTTTGTCACTGCTAGTACAGCATGGCATGGAACCATCAGCACATATGGCCTCTGACACACACACACCACACACACGCACACACACACGCACACACACACACACACACACACCATCAGCACATGTGGCCTCTGACACACATAATTGGCCATGAGAGGCATCCAGAGAAAAAGAATAGAAAGAGAATAGAAAGTGCCATGTTGTGAGAGGATACAGAATAGAAAGCATCATTTCACACAGTGCCATGTTAGAGTGTAATGTTACAGAATAGAAATACTATGTTGCAGAATTGAAATACTGCCATTTTTACACAGCACCATGTTAGAGTGTTGAGAGAAGATATAGAATAGAAATACTGGCATTTTTATACAATACTATATTAAAGTATTGTGAGAAGATATAGAGTAGACACACTGGCACCTACACAGAGGCAGGTGACTAGGAAGCTTGAGTGTCTCAGCGTGTTCTTATGCCATAAATGATCCAAGCAGGAACGACAAGGGGACGGGCTGACCTTGGCCCTCTGTGAGTGATGAGAAATCTGTGTGTGTGTGACTCTGTGTGTATATCTGTGTGTGTGTGACTCTGTGTGTATATATCTGTGTGTGTGTGACTCTGTGTGTATATCTCTGTGTGTGTGACTCTGTGTGTATATATCTGTGTGTGTGTGACTGTGTGTATATCTGTGTGTGTGTGACTCTGTGTGTATATCTGTGTGTGTGTGACTGTGTGTATATCTCTGTGTGTGTGACTGTGTGTATATATCTGTGTGTGTGTGACTCTGTGTGTATATCTGTGTGTGTGTGACTGTGTGTATATCTGTGTGTGTGTGACTGTGTGTATATCTGTGTGTGTGTGACTGTGTGTATATCTGTGTGTGTGTGACTCTGTGTGTAAATCTGTGTGTGTGTGACTCTGTGTGTATCTGTGTGTGTGTGACTCTGTGTGTATATGTGTGTGTGCAGGGTTGGGGAGTTACTCACCACATGTTACAGTTACATAATGAAATTACAAAATAAATGTAATTGTAATCCATCACAGTTACTGATGAAAAATATGTAATTAAATACAGTTACTATTCAAAATGTTGGTGATTAAAAAGGGGTTATATCCGAATATATTCGTCTCAGTAAAAAGCTTTAAAGCTTATGTGTAGAACATAACATTCATTCTGAGGCTTTGCATCTTTCTGCTGTCTGGACATCATTCTGTCCAAGTATCATTCAGATGCTTTGGATCTTTCTGCTGTCTAGACAGGCTCCCTTCATTCGGCAGTATGCGCTCAAGTTCTGAGAGTTGTTTTTGAGACTGAGATTGGTTTTCTTGTTTGAATTTGCACTGCCTCTCATCTGCCAAACAGTAATCGAAGGTAATCAAATGTAGTGTAATTCTCTAATGTATATCACATACCTGAGCTGATAACACCATCACCCAGGGAACGTGTGTGTGTGTGTGTGTGATGCTCTCCTGGACCTGGGCCCATTATTCAGGGCTGCAGCAGGACGCTGATCGTATTTACTCTGCGGGGGTACAGGAACAGAGCTGTCTGGGGCAAGAGTCGTGGCTGTGTGTGTGTGTGTGTGTGTGTGTGTGTGTGTGTGTATACGTGTGTGTTATATTCACATTTACTCAGAAGAGGTGAGAGGGGGTCGCTGATGAATGGAGCTGTCGGGGTCGCGGGCCGCGGCCAATGTGTGTGTGTGTGTGTGTGTGAGAGAGTGTGTGTGTGTGTGTGTGTGTGTGTGTGTTACATTCATATTTACAGTGTTGGGGTACGAGGGAGTCGCTGATGAATGGAGCTGTCGGGGGCGAGGGCCACGGCCAATGTGTGTGTGTGTGTGTGTGTGTATGTGTGTGTGTGTGTGTGTGTGTGTTACATTCACATTTACAGTGTGGGGGTACGAGGGGGTCGCTGATGAATGGAGCTGTCTGGGGCGAGGGCCACGGCCGATGCATCAATCCCACCATCCCTGAGAAAGCAGCGGTCACACACACACAGCATCCATCATGACAGACCTCTCAATCCTAAGACCAGACACACACACACACACACACATACAGTCCTAAGACAAGACACGCACACAACACCAGGACCAGATACACACTCACTCTCACACACACACAGCATCCATCATGACAGACCTCTCAATCCTAAAACCAGACACACACACACACACAGTCCTAAGACAAGACACGCACACAACACCAGGACCAGATACACACTCACTCTCACTCTCACACACACACACACACACACACACACACACACACACACACACACACACACACACACACACACACACACACACACACACACACACACATACACACCTACACACACACATATACACTCAATCTTAGGACTAGCTACAAACACACACGATCATCTTCATGCAAATTTAATATATATGAAATATCAATATAATACTATATCCAAGTCCGTTTCGTTCAACCCAAGGTGTGAAGTGAAGGGTGATGATGATACAGTGATGTGCATTCATGGGCATTCACACCTTTATGCCCCCCCCCCCCTCCCTCTCTCACAGACGTACCGGGCTCCTGGTGAAAGGTCCGACGGATGAACGGGACTTCCAGCTCTTCAGAGACACGCTGCGGAGGAACCATGTTCCCACGGAAACGTTAACACCAGACGAGTTTGCCCGCCGGTTGCCCCACATGGCACTGCTGAGGGGGGAGGGGGCCGTCATAGACACCACGGCTGGGGTGCTGTTCGCCGACAAAGCTCTGCGGGCAGCTCAGGTACAGACACACACAGACTCTCTCTCACACACTCTCACACACACACACACACACACACACACACACACACACACACACACACACACACACACACACACACACACACACACACACACACACACACACACACACTCCCCCTCTGGTCCCTCATTGGAGTTGGGTTTGTGAGTGACAGCAGCAAGGCTGTGTGGCCCTTCAGGTTGTTTCTTGGCTCCTGCCAGCGATCTGATGGTGTTCAGATTCTCCTGGACGGAGCTCAGACCTGCCCCACTTACCTGAGACATTACGGCCCCATTGCGGTATACATTCACCGTAAGAACAGAGTTGTTGTCTCCTTCTTCACATATCTGAATTTGTCTCCCATACTGCACATTCACCGTAAGAACAGAGTTGTTGTCTCCTTCTTCACATATCTGAATTTGTCATGGTTGGCCTGCCTCTTATTTGGAGCATAATCAGTCGTTCAAATCTCTGGATTATTCCTTGAGAAGTTTATGCTTGTAGGCTCTTCTGTCCTTTGCACTTTTGCCGTCTGTGAATACATTCTGGTGTGGGGGAGGGGCGCTCCTGCAGCAGCCTCTGACAATGTATCCATTTCTCAACTGACACTTTCTCCTTATCATCACTCTCTCTCTCCAGTTAGCTCAGTTAGCTTATGGCGGAGGAGTTCAAATGATGACTTTATCCCAGTCCAAGGATCCCACACGGGACTGCAGATTGATGGCTGATGTCGGAAGTCAACTTCAAGTTCCAGTGTATTGCTGTGACTGCTATGAGACCAGACATGGTGTTGTATTCTGAGTGCGAGCGCATTGTTTACTTTATTGAGTTGATGATTCCCTTTGAAGATGTGATTGAAAAAGCCTTTGAAAGGAAGAAGCTGTTGTATGCGGAGCTGGAAGCGAGGGAACGAGGTTGGCAAGCACACACAAGACCAGTGGAGATGGGTGTTAGAGGCTACACACACACACACACACACACACACACACACACACACACACACACAAGACCAGTGGAGATGGGTGTTAGAGGCTTTGTGGTTAAATCAACTACAATGCTTCTGTTGGATTTTAGTTTTCGAGGACGGTCACTCAAAAGAGCTTTAACGGAGTTACCTGAAGCTGCTGAAAAAGTAGCCAGTGGTTATGGCTGAGACACTCACAGACTAGTTGGGACATGTGAATAAACCTGTATTATGTGAAGAAGTCTGTTGTCACAAGGAGTTTGGCTGCCTAAGGTGACCAGGGTCTGTATCCCATTGTATTCCCTTACCCTAATCTCTTACCCTCAACCTGTTCGCTCCCTATCCAGTTCCTACCCTTACCCTAACCCTACCCAGTTCCAACCCTTACCCTAACCCTACCCAGTTCCAACCCTTACCCTAACCCTACCCAGTTCCAACCCTTACCCTAACCCTATCCAGTTCCTACCCTTACCCTAACCCTACCCAGTTCCAACCCTTACCCTAACCCTATCCAGTTCCAACCCTTACCCTAACCCTATTCAGTTCCAACCCTTACCCTAACCCTATTCAGTTCCTACCCTTACCCTAACCCTATCCAGTTCCTACCCTTACCCTAACCTGGGTTCAGGGACACTAGACACCACTCTTGAGCCCTCTGGAGGTGTCATGGGCCTAACTCAACGAAATACTGATGGAGGAAGGTGCCCACTTGGCAACCCCAATGAAATGCTCACGAAGGTTGTTGTTGTTGTTGTTGTTGTTGTTGTTGTTGTTCAGTTTTGTTAAGTATTGGTATGATGGTCGTAGTGCACGCTGTTGTTATAATACTTTAGGCTAGGTTGTTGGGTATGAATACTTGCATGTGACCATGAGAGGTTTGGCCGCAAATGCAATCTCTCTCTGCATACATCTCTTTCACTCTCTCATTCTCTCTCTCTCTCTTACGCTTGCATGCTCTCTACCTCCGTACTCTCTTTCTCTTTATTATCTTCTGTCCTCCCCACGTCTTTCTCTCGGCATAGCCCATACTCTCTCTCTCTCTCTCTCTCTCTCTCTCCCTCTGTCATTGTATCTGTGTGTTTTGCAGAGCTACTTCCGATCTCTGGGCGGCGTGATAAAGGATGGGGAGAAGGTGTTGAACATTAAGCCTGGCTCCACGGTAACTGTGACGACCGCATCAGGGGAGTACAGAGCAAAGAGCCTCATCATCACGGCTGGGCCCTGGGCCAACACCCTGCTATCGCACACGGGCCTGCAACTGCCACTCACGGTACAGAAACACACAGACACACACACACACACACACACACACACACACACACACACAAAATACTCCTAAATTCCAGTACACACACACACACACAATGTGCACAAACACACAATGCTCCCAAACATGTGCTCACTCACACACACACACACACACACACACACACACACAGTACACAAACTGTACTCTTTCACACTTTAAAATAATGCAGGTTACAATATTATTATGTGGTGAGGTTGTTGGCCTTTTCTTCATAAACAAGGTCATGACTCGATATTCAGGTTTCACCTTTAAGGTCAATGACCTGGCCACAGAGTTGCTGGTGTGGGTTAGAACTCCCTAAAATGGGGCCAATGTTCAAATATTCTCTCTAAAAACAACATAGAGGAAACACGGAAGGAAACATGACCCACGGAGGACATACTTCATGACCAAAGTTAATTCAGTGATTCTTCCAATAATGTTAATGTACAGACAGGCAGGTGACAAACAGAACACATTTAGACAGATGGATTTTTTCAGACTAACACAGTTAAACAGACTGTGATATGAACAGGTAATTTATAGTTTGAAGGTCGCTCAGTCATACGCCATTGCTTGCTGCCAGCAGGACATAAAGACTTACTTAGCTCTGAAGTGAAAATGGGTCCCTGCACAGTGAATTACATTCCTTACAAAGAGTGCAAAATGTATCTCTTCACACACATTTAAGCCTGAGAAAATATTCATAAAAAGCTGTGAGTGAGTACTCAGAGAAAAGGTGTAAGCAGTTGTAAAAAAACTAAAAAAGCTTAGAGATTTGTAGATATAATATTTTATTATATTATTTACAAAACTATGAAAAAGCTAAGCTATTTGTAGATATATTATTTTATTTTATTATTTATAAAACTATGAAAAAGCTAAGATATTTGTAGATATATTATTTGATCATATTATTTATAAAACTATGAAAAAGCTAAGAGATTTGTAGCTATATTATTTGATCATATTATTGATTTGTTATTGATTTGTTCAGGCAGCTTGACATGAGCTCCATCAGTGTTTTGCCTCCTTTCTGTTGGCTCTAAGCTAGACACACGGACTGAAGCAAAGTCACACTGATAAAACTACCGGTATTGGAACACAATTTTTAGGAATTCCTGCTGGAAATTGAAAAAAAACCTCTAAATCGTCCTAACCTCTAAATTTTTATCGCAAATTGTGAGAGTTGTTTTTGGCCGCAACAATTACAGCAAACCCTCACAAGATCCAGGTGGGACTGGAATTACACGACCAATGAAACACAGAGCAGTTAGGTCCTAGGGTTAGAATGTTGTCTGACAATACTGTGAGTAGCTAGCCTTGAGAATGGTTGTTAAACTTATGTGTGTGCATGTGTTCATGTGTGTGTGTGTGTGTTCTTGCATGAGTGTGTGGGTGTGTGTGTGTGTGTGTGCGTGTGTGTGTGTTTGTGTGTGCGTGTGTGTGTGCGTGTGCGTGTGCCTGCATGTGTGTATGTGTGTGTGTGTATGCCCTTGCCCTGTGCTCCTGGCTGCGGGCAGGTGGTGAAGATTAATGTGTGTTACTGGAGGGAGAAGGTTCCGGGCACATATGGAGCAGATGCCAACTTCCCCTGCTTCCTTCAGACCACCTCAGAGGGGGCAGAGTACCACATCTACGGCCTGCCCTCCAACGAGTACCCAGGGCTGGTGAAGGTGAGTACCACATCTACGGCCTGCCCTCCAATTAGTACCCAGGGTTGGTGAAGGTGAGCGGGGCACCCAGTCCAGGAGAAAGGAGGAGATTTTACAGCGGCCCAATTAACCCAGTAGCTGATGGGTTGGTCATTTACACTAGCCATTTGCACTAGCCATGCACACTAGCCCTTTACACTAGCCATTTATAGTAGTCATGCACACTAGCCCTTTACACTAGCCCTTTATAGTAGTCATGCACACTAGCCATTTACACTAGCCCTTTACACTAGTGATCTACACTAGTCATGTACACAGTAATTTACACTTATTAACACCATCATTTCCAACAATCCAAAGTTAGCTGATGACGGGTTTAGATTTAGTATTGGAAGACCGCGGTTACCCCACAGTTACAGGCTAAACCCACTGATCCAACAACCGCCATTTGGTTGGGGTTTGTGGGGACAATCTGAATTGACCATTAAAAACAGAATACGCCAACCTACATCAGATTAGATGTTAAACAGGATGTTCCATTTCTGTAAATGGAGGACAGTGGCGTTAATGGATTCCTGGAAGCTGCTCAAGCAAGCGAGAGATGATTAACTGAGGAGGAAATTGTGAGTTAACAGCAGACCACTTCTCCTTGGGCGTCTAGTACTCTTTTCCTGATCAGGTGTCTCCAGCCAAACATCTATTAATATTCATTCACTATGTCTGAATATTAGATCTAATATCTATGTTATATCTAATAATAAATATAATATTCAGAATGAAAGATTCAGAGGATTTCAGAGAGCTCATTTCTCATTCTGTGTAAGTCACTTTGGATAAAAGCATCTGCTAAATAACTACTTTTTTCATGATAGTGATTCAGTAACTGACATTGCATGAAACCATGTCAGCCATATCTGTGTGCAAGATTCTTTGGTTCAAAGTGTATGCTTTAAAAAGCCTTTACCTTAACATGTTTGTTTGTTTCACCTTAATCAAAGTTGATGTTGACTTATTTACTCACTCTTCTGTATTGGAATTAGTCAACCATCTGCATTTGTGTGTGTGTGTGTGTGTGCGTGCGCGTGTGTGTGTGTGTCTGTGTGTTCCCCTCAGATCTGCTACCACATGGGCAGTGAGACGGAACCTGACCAGCGGGACAGACAGACAGACCAATCAGACGTGCGGATTCTCTCTCGCTTTGTGACCCGCTACATGCCGGGTCTGGAGCCAGAACCAGCGGTGGTGGAGAGCTGCATGTACACGGTCAGAACCCCTCCCAAATCTCAGACTTGAACAGAACTAAAGAGGTTCTAGTGATTTTCTTTCTCCAGCCACCTGACATGAAGTTCTTTTTTTTAAATGTAATATCCAGGTGACACCAGACCATCACTTTGTCCTGGACCGGCACCCTTCCCACGGGAACATCATCATTGGAGCTGGGTTCTCAGGTCAGGGGGGAAGAGAAACGCTAACTAGACACTCACTCTGAAGGGTGCAATCACAGAGTTTTCTTTGTAAACAAAACAAGAGAAAGGTCGACGCTGAGACAACGCGTAGACTCACACAATCACTTATGTCGTCATAATGTTATATCCTTATATCATCAGGCTCACACAGTCACTTATGTGTGTGTCATTAGTGTGTAAACTGGTTGAGGTATCAGCACACAGTTAAGGTACAGCAAAATCAGTCAAAATATCATAGTGCATCCATAGATGATACCACAAAATGATACTTAACTATTATTAAGAGGCGAAGATCTCTGATCATTTTTCCATAATCAAAACAGGCAAGAGACGTAGTTGTAGTGATAAAAGTTAAATCTCTGATCATTTTCAAATATCCAGTTGCTCAACAAGTTTATCGATCACTGATATCCATTTCTTTCTTTCTACCAGGTCATGGCTTCAAATTTGGCCCAATCGTGGGTAAGATCCTATGTGAACTCAGCCTCGGGAAACTGCCCTCCTATGACCTCTCACCTTTCAGAATCCAGCGCTTCCAGACCCATCAGAAGTCTTCTCTGTAGACACACACACACACACACACACACACACACACACACACGCACGCACGCACACACACACACACCTCCACCAGACAACATTTATGAGAACAGATTCATAAATCACATTCATAACCAGACTAAAATTCTCTTAATGAATAAAGAAAATAAAAGAGAACAAATGATGAGCTTTCCGTGTCACTTGTTGGTACACTCTTCTAAATAAACCCTCTCATAAACAAAACTCATATTTTAAATCCAATCAGCCTCTTCCCTACATCGTCTATATAATGATAATCCATTAGCTGAACAATATGTTTCCCTGTTCTTCCGCTGCTCTGTGAAGCTCTTAATCGGCAGTCAGGCAGAGCGTGACGACAGACAGCCTCCACAGTCCATCAGTTCCCTATGGCGGTGACTATACAGTGGGGGTATCAGCAGGATATTTATTAGCCAGCCAGTAAGTGAATTTGTATTGACTGAGCCAGACAACGGCTGCATTAAAAAACCATTAGACACGGAGGGCCCGATTCGTCTTCAGGCTAGGGAGAGGACAGGCGGGCGTCTCGTCCGCGTGTTACGACATGCTAATTAAGCAGGTGGAGTACAGGGAGAGACGCAGAGGAGCGAAGGAGACGCCCGAGAGAGAAACAGAGACTAGACCGGTCTAGTTCAGGTTTGAGGGACTGACAGGTGCTGCATCATTTATGAGGTTCATTTTCCCGACAGGTCAAAGTCAGCCGAGGGGGATATGACCTGGATGTAAAAAGAGAGCTGGTGCACACGGCATGGCCTTTGACACGGCCGGCCGGCCTGTCGGTCGGTCAATCGGTCAATGTCTGTTAATATTTCTCAGCCGTGTGTTATAATAGAGAACGCCCTGGTCTGTCGGTCGGTCAATCGGTCGATGTCTGTTAATATTTCTCAGCCGTGTGTTATAATAGAGAACGCCCTGGTCTGTCAGAGGGGCCTCACTATCGAATCAATCCCCCAACTCCACCATGGAATTATTCAACATGGACATCATCACTTGAGAGTATTACAGAGAAATGCCTCATTGTTAGACATGTGGAACCTCAAGGGAAGAATCTGAGTTCTGTGTTCATGTTGTACATCGACTGCTCTCTCTCTCTCTTCCTCTCTCTATCTGTCGCTCTCTCTCTCTCTTCCTCTCTCTCTCTTCCTCTCTCTATCTGTCTCTCTCTCTCTTCCTCTCTCTATCTGTCTCTCTCTCTCTACACACATTCCTGTACATCATTATTGTGTGGCCTTTCTTCTGTTTGAAGGCTGTGTGTTATTCTGCTCCACAAAAGCTTGATTCAGGGGCGGCGCTCTTTAAGAGTGAGGGGTGCACTTTTCAATCAAGCTCCTCTCAGAAATGACAGCACACGCTGTCCCTGGAGGTGAGGACCAGGGACAACACAAACAAACACAAACAAACAACACAAACAAACACTGAAGCCCCCTCAGCAGCAGAGATGACAATGAGCAAAGACTCGAGAAAAAGGCCAGGGTGCCGTGGGGTTTAGAACAGACAACGTGTTTGTGTCAGAAGAGACGCCCTGGAGAGACACGTCTCTATGTCTCTACGCCTCTGCGGAGGAAGGACAGACAGACAATGTGTTTGTGTCAGAAGAGACACCCTTGAGAGACACGTCTCTATGTCTCTATGCCTCTGCGGATGAAGGACAGACAGACAACGTGTTTATGTCAGAAGAGACACCCTTGAGAGACACGTCTCTATGTCTCTACGCCTCTGCGGATGAAGGACAGACAGACAACGTGTTTATGTCAGAAGAGACACCCTTGAGAGACACGTCTCTATGTCTCTACGCCTCTGCGGATGAAGGACAGCTATTTAATGCATGTGGCAGAGACACTGACGTGGCAGCTGTGTCACTTCTGTGTTTAGTGTGTACACCACTTGAGACCAGTCATCACTGTGCCATCATTCTCTCTCTCTCTCTCCGTCTCTCTCTCTCCGCCAAGTAACGCAGGCTGCAGTGGTTCTGTCATGAGGTGGGCTGTGTCACTTCTGGACAGCCACTTGAGAGACCCGTCGACACTGCTTTCTCTGTCCCCTACAGGGAGATAACAGCCATTTACAGCCATTTATATTTACTGCATGATGCGGTGGTGTGGACGTGATGCCACTGTCTGTGTCGTATTTGTGTGTAGTGTGTGTGTGTGTGTGTGTGTGTGTATGTTTGTGTATGTGTGGTGTTTGTGTGTGCGGTGTGTGTACCAGAACAGACACTTGTGTGTGTGTGTGTGTGTGTGTGTGTGTGTTTGTGTGTAGTGTGTGTACCAGAACAGCCACTTGACTCGCTCTCTAACTCTCTAACGCATGTTGCAGTGGTTCTGATGTGAAGCCACCTGTCACTTCTGGGAGTAGTCATATAGTGTGTGTGTGTGTGTGTGTGTGTGTGTGTGTGTGTGTGTGTGTGTGTGCACCAGACTACATGAGACCAGTCATCACAGTGATATCGTCATTTCTCTCCCTCAGCCATTTACCGCATGGTGCAGTGGTACATACGTGAAGCCATCTGTGCCACTTCTGTGTTCAGTGTGTGTGTGTGTGTGTGTGTGTGTCACTTGAGACCCATCATTGCTGTGCTCCCCCCCCCTTCATCTCTAAGCCATTTAAGGCATGTTGCAGTAACCCTGAAGGGAATAGTGTGGCAGCACAGCGAGGCAGAGGCTCTTACAAGCACCTGCATGCGGCGTGCAGCGGCACTCTGGCACAGAGGTAATTTAGAGGTCATCTAGAGGTCATCTAGAGGCCTTGGACTGGAACGCAACACAGCCTTCCCGATGTCACTTCCTCCCTTTGGTGCTGAAACAGCTCCTTCAGCTCTACGCCATGAGGCTCAGTGGGGGGGGGGGCTTCATGTGCTGCTTTATTGGGGGAAATGACCCTCTCAGGCTCCTGTACTCATGTCATGTGTATGCAGCTCTCGTCTCCGCCCTGAGAAGGGAAGACGGAGAGAAATGTAAACAGCGTTAGAAGTCTGTTCCACAGCCCAAAGCCCTCCCACAGAGTCAGGCAGCGCTGAAGCTCTCATTAGAGGGGAAATGATATATGCACACAACAAAGGCAACAGGAGCAGTGCTCTCCCTCTCTCTGGGGTTCTCCTACTCACACTATTTCTCCTTCTCTCTCTCCCTCTGTTTCTCTCTCTCCCTCTGTTTCTCTTTCTCCCTCTGTTTCTCCGTCTCTCACTATTACTCACTCTATTTTCTCTCTCACTCTCCCTCTTTTGAATTCTTTCCCTTTTTCTCTCTCACTTCATTTCTCTCTCTCCCTCACACACCACGTCTCTATTTTCCTCTCTCTCACTCACCCATTTCTTTTTTCCCTCTAGCTCACTTCTCTCATCCGTCACCGCACGTCGCACGTCTCACGTCTCATGTCTCGCGTCTGCATTGCAAATGAGCGCTGCATCTCCCCCTGGTCCCCGTAGGCAGGCCCTCAGCCCCTCTAATCAAAACACTATTGCCGGGCAGCTCCAGGCGCGGCTGTGTGGTTTCTCATCACCGCGGATGAGGTGTGTTTTCCACACAAAGAGCCTCTCAACAGCCTCACCCACAGGAACACTCAGTGCAACGGCACACAGGCCAGCCACATACAGATTACCGGAGATGGACACGACACCCAGAACTAGTAGAGGTTCAGGATCAAACAAAATGATCATGAAAAATGAAGCATATAAGGGTGGGGTGGGGTTATGGACAGCCACATATAGATGACCGGAGACGGACCCCAGTTACAACACAGGAAGGACACAAACGCCCAAAAGTAATAGAGGATCAGGATCAAACAAAATGATCATAAAAAATGAAGCGCACTATAAGGGTGGGGTTATGGACAGTTGAAACAGCCAGGATACACACACACACACACATCCCTCCACCATGCTATAGAACCAAAACACAATCCACTTCAAGTTCAAATATCAACCTGTTTTAGCCAATTGGGTGCAGGCCCCAATCCAAGCTGCATGAAATTTCTCAAATTTGACCCAAATTTCAGGATGTAGGAAAATATGACTTTGTTAATTCTGTCGTCTGTAGACTGCAGCTACAGTGGAAGGACATGTTGTATAGTGTCCTCTAAAGCACTTGTGTAGGAGGAGAGGCATACTAATATGTTCTGTATGCTCTTATGTCCATGAAAACGGAAGGTCAATAAGATCAAACATGCCCTGCCAGTGGGAGATCTCTGCTCAAGCCAGGGTCATCTTTTTTCAAACCAGTGAGGGCATCATTGAATGGAACATGATGATTTTACTGCTCAAAGGCTTTATAGTTAGGACTTTGTTATTGTACTTACCATCCTGTAGTCATTTTGTGGCTTTCGATCAAGGTTTAGAACATTAAATGAACTGGAACATTTACAAGACAATCGCATGCACTGTGTACATTTCAAACCCGTCTCATCCTCTGTTCTGACCCACAGTCATAGCCTCATAGTCTCACTAACGCACACATACTGTTTAGATATACCTTCATGCTTCCATTTTCTCACTGTGTACTTTGGCATGATTATGAGAAAATAATGTAAAAGGTCAAGGTACCAAAGGCACTGAACCCGGGTCGATCCCTGTACCACCCATACCACACATAGTAATCTAAACAAGACAGGGCAAATGTTACCCCCCGGATGCTGCATTCGTCTAATGAGTGTCGTTTAGAACTGCCATCTGTGCAAGTACGGCAATCTAGACTATTCTCATTCGTAGTTCCACGTTGGTGGAACGAGCTGCCCAGCACTACCAGAGCAGGGGCGTCCCTCTCTACCTTTAAGAAAGCTTTTGAAGACCCAGAGAGCACCTCCTTTCCTAACTTGCACTCCCTCTCCCTTCCTCTACCTCTCCTTATCCTTCCTCTAATGCTATCTCCTCTAACTAGTACTTAACTCACACTTACAGTAGTTAGATTGGATAAAAGCGTCTGCTAAATGACAAAATTTAATGTCAAATGTAATACATGAAATGCATATGTACAGTCATATTTATTTACAATAATCTAATGCAGACGCCAGTTTGACAAAGAAAAACATTGAGCACTTCCTTAGGCAATTGTAATAAGCTTTATGCAACAATAGTGTACTGTACATTCTTCAGGTCTTTATTTAATATAACCTACACAAACTGCATTCCCTAGAAATGCATAGAGATGCATAGAGTAGCACATATGCATTAATGTCCTAGTGCATAGAAAACAAAGCCAGGAACACAGGGGGTAAATAAGCAAACACACTTCTGTTCTTCTCATAAGAATAAAAAAAAAAGCTACTCACACACAATCAATGCCACACACACACAAACACACACAAACACACACACACTCACACACACACACACACACACACACACAAACACACTGCAGAACTCAGACACACACACACACACACAGATGTGTGCACACAAATTTGAGGGCAGTCTTAGAAAGACACAAACCTGTCCTAGTTTTAACACCCTTGTGGTGTTTTGGCATGTTCAGCATCCATTGGAGGGCTTGACATATTTATGACTATATAAGGCCAGAACATGAATGCATCTCTGATGATTTTCTTAATATCAGTTTTGCTGCCAACCAACCAACCAAGTGGCCTGTGGCTATGTGAGTTTAGGCAAAGTTACGAAACACCACATTATTAGGACTCAATGAAAGTGCACCAAGCCAACGATTACTCAGGAAAATGTGATTAGGAGCCAGAAAAGAGAGAATAAATCAATACAGAGCACCACAATTCCCAATTGCTAATATATTTCCCTTTGGACATCACAAAGAGACTCAATCAACAAACAAGGAACAAGATGGGAACAGAAAACAAAAGCAAAGCAACAGATTCAGATCAAAATATTTCAAATCAAATATGTTAATTCAAAAACATAGCTGAACGAAGGCATAGATTATAGAGCATGTATTCCCAGCAGCGTTGTTTGCAAAAAATGAGATCGCTTTCAAATCATGTGTTTCATTTTGGGATTTATCTATTTTATTCATTTAACCCCTGGACTCTAATATTGGCGAATTATGCCTCTGCATCAAAGCCCACTGGAGTGTTTGACAGCGTGCGTGCGTGTGTGCGTGTGTGTGTGTGTGTGTGTGTGTGGATTAGCTGGTGGATTAGCGGCTAAAGTCATAGTTTTCCTCCACACTATTTTGCCAGAAGTACCATCACAGCGGGTGAGTTTGACTTAGAGAGTCTGAGTTAGTTAGGTCTGGAGGTCACTGGCAATCACTGTAATGGAGATCAGGGAATCCCACAATGCATTTGTGTGTAGCCTATGCTGACTGTAAAACAGAGTTCATAATGCGCTGACTGTAACAGAGAGTTCATAATTCGTGACTGTAACAGAGAGTTCATAATGCGCTGACTGTAACACAGAGAGTTCATAATGCATCTGGATAGGACAAATTGGATGTGACTGAGGCCAGCCGTCCTGCTGATTCTCTCAGCATGGGTTTCTGTAGATGATGCTTAGGACTTGACAATCTTACCAGCTGATCAATAATAAAAAATTAAAATAGATTTTAAAGCTCTACTGACTCTACATTCCATTTTTTCAAGCAGTGGTTCAGAGCACCCCCCACATACACACACACACACACACACATAGACACACACTGTGCTTTCAGAGATGAGTGAAACCTAGAGGCAACTAGACAGGTTGAGAGCAACTATGGCCTTCAATCACGTCACTGACACAGTCACACTGTGAGTGTTTTTCTTTGCCGTCACGTCACGTCACGCAGTCGTTTCTGCGGGCTTGTCGGGATCATGGTTGCTGTCGTTGGGGAGCGTCTGATGGGTGGGCTCGGTGGTGCTGGGGGTCTCCTCCTGGATGTCTTCATCAGATCGGGGGGTGGCCAAATGTCTCCGGTACTGAGGGGGACTGAGAGGGGGAGAGAAAGGGGTTTCTGTTTAGTGCCACAACAGAGGCTGGTGAGTCACATCACTTAGTCAACAACCTTCTCATCGGAATGGACAAAACTGTTAAACCACAGCAGAGATCACAAAAGCCTTATGCACACACACACACACATATATATATTATATATAAACACACACACACACACAGACACACACCAGTCAATCTCACTGACAAGACGAGATGTTAAAACACACCATAAACACTCCACACTGGGCCTATATGTAGTGGCACTGAACATTTAGGACTAATATTACTGTAAAACATGCAAAGGTTAGAGTCAGAGTAAAAGTATCAAATGTATGCGGTCTAAAGTGGCTTTGCAGACGCAGGCATAGGCTCCATAGGCACAGACCACCGTTGGGTTAGTGCGACTCCATGCTCTCACACCAGTATCAGTCATCACCTCCATTACTGTTGCTTTAGTCACTGTCTGGCTTGTAACGGTACTTCATCACCAGGCTGTCCACCTTTTTCTTGTTCTTCTTCTCGTCCTTCTTACTAGGGGGTCGCTCCGGTGTTCCGCCGGGCCCCTTCTTCACGCTGCTAGAACTGCGGTACGAGACGGTGGAACCAGAACTGGACGAAGACTCGGATGACTCCGACTCGGATGACTCTGACTCACTCTTCTTCTTCCTGGAGCTCTTCCTGGACGACTTCTTCCCTTTCCCGCGGGATCTGCGGTGGTGGTGGTCATCCTCGGAGGAGCTCTCAGACTCGGACGCGCGGCTCTTTTTCTTGGCCTTGTGGCGGCTGCTGCTGCTGCGTGAGCTGAGGCTGCTGGAGGACCGGCCGTAATCCAGCGCCGAGCCTGAGGCCGAGCGCCGTACGCTGGACTCCAACTCGGTTCGGCCGCTCTTCCTCTCCCCGCCCTCCTCCGCCGCGCCACCTCCCCCCACCTCCTCCTCGTCCTCGTCGCCGTCGGAGTCCTGGAGGCTGCGGCGCTTGAACTTGATTGGCTTGAAGCTCAGCACCTCATTGATGGCCTTCTCCAGGTCGGGGTCCAGGTAGTTGCGGTGGCTGACGGTCTTGACTTCGCTGGCGTCCCCTGCGGTAGCGGCGTCTTCGGAGGAGTGTGGGCGCGCTGGCGTGGACAGGCTGCGGCCCAGAGAGCGTACGGAGGCGCCTCCCTCGCTGTACGCCACGCTCATGCTGTCGTCATCGTCGTCCAGGCGGAGGCCGAACTCACTGAGGCGGCTGCTGCGGGCCACGGAGATTCCGCTTACGCTGCCGGGACTACGGGTGCCGCCCGCCGCCCCTCCGGCTCAACGAGGGGCTCAAGGATGACATGTAGGAGTCGCTGCGGCTGTCGTCCCGCCAAGAGGCGCTCCGGCGCACGCCGTAGCTGCTCACGCTCGACTTCACGTCATCGTCGTCGCTGTCGTCCTGACCCATCCTGCGCCTGGCCGACATGCGGCTGGACGACACGCTCGACTCCTTATCGAACTCCGGGCTGCTCCGGGACGTCCAGCGGCGGTCCAGGCCCTTCCGCGCATGGCTGGTCGCCTCCGAGTACGCCTGCGAGATAACCGAGCCGCGGTCGTCCATGTCATCGCCAGACTTCTTCCAGCTGCTGACGGACATGGTGTCGTCCTGCCCGTCGGCGGACTTGGACTTGGCCTTGCGGAGCGAGGAGCGGTCCATGGTGTCTGACTGATCCTTCAGGGTGCTGAAGAGGGAGCTCTCGTCTCCCGCGCCCCCGATGGAGTCCTTCAGGTTGGAGCGCTTCCTGTAGCTCAGGGAGCTCATCACCGACACGGAGCGGCTGGACTCCGGCTCTTTGCCCTCTTTCATCGTGTCTTTCCCCTCTTTCCCCTCCTTCCCCTCTTTGCCTTGCTTAGCGTCCACATTAACAGCATATCTGACGTGAAAAACACCAGGATGGAGACACAATGGAGAACAATGACCAGACCATAGAAAAGACAGAGAGAGAAAAGGCAGATTAAAGCAGTAAGACGCTGAGAGGATGCTAAAAAGAGATGCTTCATTTGAAAGACAGATGAGGAAGAAATAAGAAGAAATAATAGGGGAAATGATTAACATCCAATCCTGATTCTCAGTAGAAAGAGCCCTTCTGCCTGTTCGAAGCAGTTGTACTGATATTCTGAATGGGTACTACACCCTCAGTCTGATAACTCATGCCCCTCTCCACTCCTCCACATAATGACCTATGACCTATCATTCTATGTGCAGATATTTAGTGTTATTACTGTTCTATGGGAAGATTTTTAGTGTTAGTTATGTTCTATGTGCAGATATTTAGTGTTATTCCTGTTCTACGGGCAGATATTTAGTGTTATTCCTGTTTTATGTGCAGATATTTAGTGTTATTCCTGTACATATCATAGACTGGGGGGTACCAACAGATAACCCAAACCCAAGGAAGAATGAGCTAAACTCACTTCTGATTGAGTGCTGATTGAGCACCACACTGATCTAAAAGCCCTCACAACCCTAGCGTGACTGACTACTATACAGACCTACAGTCATGCAGAGAAAAAAAGGGCAGTTCCTCCTGCTTCCTCTTCATGCCTGAGCACTGATGGAGTGCCCCACTGACCTGGTCAGTCTTCAGAGAAGAGTAATGGGCAGTAAGCAACCATGACTGAGCACTAACCTGGAGCCCTTCAGGCTGCCCTCCTCTGACAGGGTCTTACTGGATCCTTTATTCTTGGACATCCACGACTTCACCCCGTCCACGCGCTCCTCCACCTCAGAGTCCATGTCCGAGTCCTCGCCGCTGCACAAGACAGAGAGTTAATGTCACACACCAGGAGGATGGCACCGTCAACGCAACATGATGGACTTGGACAAGAAAGACAACATGATGGACTTGGACAAGAAAGACAACATGATGGACTTGGACAAGAAGGACAACATGATGGACTTGGACAAGAAGGACAACATGATGGACTTGGACAAGAAGGACAACATGATGGACTTGGACAAGAAGGACAACATGAAGAATTGGGGGGAAAAGTGAGCCATCACAGCATGAAACACTGAGACCTGTCAGGACAAATATCATTCATGGTTATATGACACTGTAGTAGCCTTGCAGATAATGGATCATGGCATGTTCTATGATATGTTTTTGACATGGTTATGTCAGGCTTATGACATGTTGATGACATGGTTATGTCAGGCTTATGACATGTTGATGACATGGTTATGTCAGGCTTATGACATGTTGATGACATGGTTATGTCAGGCTTATGAAGGAGGGTTCAGTGCTACTCACTGGCATTCCTGAGGTTAGCCATGCATCGCTAGTCACTCACAGCTTTTGATCTCACAGGAGGTGAGTAACAGAGTAGTCTTGTTTAGTTTAGTTACGCTCAATGTTTCATTACACTCCTGCTACGCCAGGCATTCATTAAACAAATCACTCTTTAAAAGCACATCGATTCCAAGTGTGTAAAAAAACCACCACCATGCATTTTAAACCAAGAAAACTACTTCACAAAAGAACTGGTTGTAAACCACTTCACATCCCTTCATCCATCAAAGCAATCAAGCAGACAAACACAGCCTGATGAATAACCCAAACCTACATGGACGTTAAACAGCCCTGAAGCCTTTCAAAGCAGCTTACTTTAATGAGTTACACTTTGTTGATTTATGGGAGGCAATTCCATTGAGTAGCAGAAAATATTTTTAATACTGCACTTTTTCTAGTGAAACACAAAGTGCAGTATTTTAGACAGGTTTGTTATATTAAATGTTGGCATCACCAGATGTAAACAGTGCTGCATAAAAGCAGCAGCGGCTTAATGTTGTTTTAAAACACTCTGAACTCTGCATCTCTCAAATTAACATCTACTGCTTCACCAGTCCCCCCTCCCCACCCCCACCACCCACATAATGGCCCTCCACACTAGAATTATTGGATTACTTTAATAATTGAACTGATTAGCATACATATATGAAAGCCCATAAAAACCAACAGCAGGGTTGTTAAGAGTTGGCTGTTGCTTTGAAACAGTGTAAACAGCTATTAGATAATGGCCACATCCAAGGCCAGGCTTGTGTACCTGAGTGTCTGCTACTGCGTGACTGCATGCATAATGACCAGGGTTAGCTGAGGCTGGCTGAGCCAAACCCACCCTGCCGCTTAGCTGAATACAAATGGCCCACTTGAAACCCTCATTAGCGTCGCCACCCAGACCTGGCTGGAACGGTCTCATCCTCACACAAACACCACTTTCCAGCTTTCCAGCCTGTCTCACCTGCTAACGTCGGAGCTAGCTGCACATGTTGTACATTCATAATCTCATATATCTCAGGAAAAGAAATCAATCTGATTTACACTGATGATCAGCTATCCATCCACATTCAGTTGCAATGGCTCCAAGACTTTCCCTTGGACGTGGGGAGTTCACCAGGCTGTTTATTTCAATCAGTTCCCAGACCCACATGAGGGGTGTGTGGGTGGAGAAGAGCAAGGTGGATGCCCCCCACACCTCCACCCGCCACAAAAAAGACCAGTGGCTTTGAGATTTCACCTCACGGGCTAAAGTTTTTTGGGGAAAAGCAATGACTACCATGTGGAGTCCCAGTCATCTTCCTTCCCTTCCTGTGAGTCTGAGAGGAACCATCTGACAGAATGCAAATGACCACTCTGAGAGCTCCCTTATGATTGGTCCTCTCTGGTGTCACATGACTGCACACAGAATATGCAGATCAAAGTTACTTTGCTGGGTTTACATCCAAAGTCCTAATTTATATATATTTATTTTTAAATGTTATGTAATATCATTTATACATCTATTAAAATATCTGTCCCACCGAAGTGTGAGAGTGGGCCGAATCTTCAAACAAGAGCTTAGAAAAAAAATTCTACATTTTAACATTTTGACATTCAGCTACATTTTTCAGAGGAGGTTCAAAAATCTGGTCTCCAGAGGTGTTTTGATGCATCGAGTGTGTGTGTGTGTGTGTTTTGTGTGTGTGTTGTGTGTGTGTGTGTGTGTGTGAGAGAGAGTTTCATGTTGAGTAAAGAAAAGCGTTTGCTATGGAAAACAGCCTCCTTTTCCCCACAATTATTTTCTCTCCACGTTTCAAAAGCACAAAAGGATGCTGAGTCAAACACACACACACACACACACACACACACACACACACCTCTAACAATTCAGCGGCTAGACAGAGGTGCCTAATAATGGAGACAGTGTGACATGACATTATTGTTTTTCACGTCACACCTCATTTTCATCACTTTTTATACATTTGTGTCAACAGAAATAAAAATAGTCATGTAAGGGAAAATAGTAAATATGTTGTTTTTTTGTATAAAAATGTGTACAAAATGAAGACCTGATAAATGTTATGCTAACATGCCTTCCACTGGCCAAATCAATACAGGTATGCTCTCTTATTCACACTGCTGTTGACATGAGCATCAAAACTATTCCATATGGATGCAACCGCCTAATTCACCATTTTGTACAAGAAATCAATTCCTCCATTACGGCAGGATATGACCATAATGATATGTAATCATAGTGATATGTAACCATAGTTATATGTATTGTGTGGGCCTCCTCTGGTCTCTGGTCCATTCCTTCAGGAGAGACACAGATGGTCTGATTGGTGGACTGCACACACAGGATACTCACGAGGAGCGGACAGTGTTGGTGATGGAGAGGGTTAAAACAAACACACACACACACACACACACACACACACACACACACAGCCACACGAATGAACACACACGGGCTTTACAGGTACTCAGAGCCGTGTGTGTGTGTGTGTGTGTGTGTGTGTGTAAGGAAAGTATAAGGATGAATGGATACTCTTCACCAGTCACAGAACCCAACTACAGCATGCAGATGGATGGAGTTAGTAGCAGGCTCGTCAGCAATGATGCAATATTGAGGTCTGGCACTGACATTCTTCCTCATTACAGGATTTCAAATGGCCTAATTCCATTTAATGACACGTAGTATTGATGGACAGTTTCTTCAGTAGTATTTTAAGATGAAATGAGCAGCAGACAGTGTGAAGAACTTGCACATTTTTAAGATAAATCCTTCCTCAATAAAGCACCATTCTGCCGTGGTGAGTAAACAACAACAACCTTTACACAGCTCGGGCACAATGAAGGGAAAAGGAAAAAGACATTTCCATGCTGAGTCTCACGTTTTGTTCTTTCTTTTCTGATACTTTGTCACCATGTCTTGTAGACTGCCACACAGAAGAACAGGGAGAGAGGGAGAGAAAAGCCATGAGACGGAAACATCACAGATCAGAGACAAGAGATCAAAATGCGCCACGTTGAGTCAGGAAGAAAACAACTGAAGCGTGCTTCTTCTTCTTGCTGAAACACGACGGAGGGCTGAGTCTGACTCCTCTGTAATGGCCTGGTCTGGGCCACAGTGAGGCAGTGAGTCAGTCTGCTGAGCCCCTCGCTGCCCTCCTCTCTGGAAGAGGAGGTGGAGGAGGAGGAGGAGGAGGAGGAAGAAAGGGAATCTATCTCTCTGCATTGTTTTCCTCAGAGCCGCTCAGAGGTGGTCTATCTGAGCTACTGCATCCCACAGAACACCAGGCCCAGCGGGAGCCCAAACAAGAGGAAAACCAATAGAGAGAGAGAGAGAGAGAGAGAGAGAGAGAGAGAGAGAGAGAGAAAGGCTCAGGGGATGTGATTAAACCAGGACAGCATCACAAAACAGAGGAGATACAGAGAAAAGAGGGAGGGAGAGAGAGAGAGAGAGACTGGATAAATTACCACAGAGAGAAATGAATGCATAGAAAGAGAGAGAGAGAGAGTGCAGAGACAGAGGAAGAAACAACAAAGTGAAGAGATAAGCAACAAACAAACAAACAAACAAGCGGTGGGACACAAACAAACAAACAAGCGGTGGGACACAAACAAACAAACAAGCGGTGGGACACAAACAAAGCAAGAGAGAGAAAATCACAAGAGAGTGGGCAGAGAAAGAAAAAAACAAACACACGGCGCGCAGCTTCTGAGAATCCTATAACGATGGACAGCAACAGTTTCCTTCCGCTAAAGATCACTGAGTTAGAACTACCTACTGAGTCATAGCTACAGAGTGAGCAGAACCTGCTGAGTCAGAGCCACACAGTAAGAAGAAACTGCTGCGTCATAGTTGCAGCAGAGTTCCGAGATCCCTGATTAGGCTTACCTGCTGAAGATGTCATCATTATCGTCGCTCTCCATCTCATCCTCGATGGCGGCCTGCAGGTCTCCTATCCTCTTGAAGGCCAACTTCAGGTCAGCCTGCAGGCTCTGATTGGCTGCCTCCAAACTCTCAATGTCCATTTCCTGTTAAAGAGAGCAGCGAGGTATGAAGAAATGGTTCAGGTAAAACACCCAGGAATCAGCCATTAGAAGTAGGTATCCACAAACAAGCATTGTGTTTCCTGGTGGTGTGACACAAAAACATGTTAAATATACAGATAGGGACCATTTACGACAAAAGAAACATAAATATGGAGTATAAAAAAACCTGAAAGCAAATGAACATAGAAATATGCTAAATATGTATATAATTATAAGAGTAATACATTTCTATAGAGAAATCTCTACCAATGTCATGCTCAGCTCAGAGAGTTCAAAGGTCACTCAAGCCTCCTGACTCCTGTCTATGAACCAGCAAACAGGCCGCTATGGAGGAGCCTGCACTATGCTCTTCAGGAGCAGCTATGGAGGAGCCTGCACTATGCTCTTCAGGAGCAGCTATGGAGGAACCTGCACTATGCTCTTCAGGAGCAGCTATGGAGGAGCCTGCAGCTGCACTATGCTCTTCAGGAGCAGCTGCGCGTTTGAGGTCTCACTCAAGGACACTTTGACTCACCGTCACATGGAGTTCAACTCAAAAACTCCCATACAGTAACTCCACCCACTGGTCCATTGCTCTTAAAGTTACTCAAAAAGTGTTCATTGAAAAGCCATTGTCATAAGCTTAGTTAGAACAGAGAATAAACTGTTTAACTCTTGGGGAACATCAACCCACTAACATTCATTTGGTTAAAAGAGCTATAAGAGAATGATGGCGTAAAGAAAAGGCCGGCGGCGCTCGGTCCGGCGCTCACCAGCTCGTGCTTCTTGCGGCTGGCCTCGCCCTCCTTCTTGGAGAGCTCGGCCATCTCCTCCTTCATGTCCCGGATCTGGCGCTGAATGCGCTTGTTCTGGTCCTTCTCCCGGTTCTCCCCGGCCACCCGGTGATCGCGTTCCTCCACCATCTTCTCCAGGTTCTCTTTCAGACGCGACACCAGGCCCTGAGGAACACACGCATACGTGGAGATGGGTGAGAGGAACCTTACCAAGACTGCGTAGAACACAGAATCCGGTTCCTTTATCAGTGAGACACACAACAAATGGCACCAGAACGGCTATACTTGCGAGAAAAATTCAACTATCTATATGCAAGGCATTCTATACAGTTGCATATAATGCCAAAGCACGTTTAGAAGTAGACTATGCAGTGCTGTCCACATGCTGATTTCTAT
>NC_045159.1:20777973-20800473 GCF_900700415.2 Clupea harengus | reverse complement strand
TGTGTGTGTGTGTCTGTGTGTGTGTGTGTCTGTGTGTGTCTGTGTGTGTGTCTGTGTGTGTGTGTGTCTGTGTGTGTGTGTCTGTGTGTGTGTGTGTCTGTGTGTGTGCGTGTGTCTGTGTGTGTGTGTGTGTCTAAGTGTGTGTGTCTGTGTGTGTGTGTCTGTGTGTGTGTGTCTGTGTGTGTGTGTGTCTGTGTGTGTGTGTGTGTGTGTGTGTGTGTCTGTGTGTGTCTGTGTGTGTGTGTCTGTGTGTGTGTGTCTGTGTGTGTGTGTCTGTGTGTGTGTCTACCCAAGCACTTTACAGCACAAAACAATTTGGGTTTTAGGTTTGGAATTATTCTGAAGGATGAGTATCCCCCGAGGGCTTCACAGGAAGTGACTCACGGCACAGGAAGTGACTCACCGACATCTTGGCCTTGGAGATGTCGTCCATCTGGATGTGCAGGTCCTCGATCTCCAGCTCCATGGACTTCCGGGCCTTCACCGCCGCCACACACGTGAACTCAGACTCCTCCAGCTGGGGGAGAGATCAAAGGTCACAGGTCAATAGGGCGGATGAGTCAGCATTCAGAATCACTGACAATCAACTACTTCCAGGGCACACAGGCTTATTATCTTATGGGTAACATATGTTGTTCTACACAAAATAAAACAAGTGAATTCAAAAGTTTTGCAGCGGTCAATTTAAAGAAATATCAGACCTCTAAAACATTGGGATAGCCCATTCAGAACAACGGCAACATTCTGAGGAGCTGTATAATAAAGAGCGTTAAGTGTTAGCACAGAGAGGGCCGAGACCTGGTTCTTGAGCTGGGCGATCTCCCTCTTGCTGGGGGCGTGGCTCTTCAGGTGGTCCAGCATGATCTGGGCGTCGGCCAGCAGCACCTTGGTGCGCTTCAGGTCCTTCCTCAGGCGCTTCTCCGTCTCAACGTCTTTCACGCCCACCTGCACAGACGGGAGGTTAGGGGCTCACCTGCACAGGTAGGACATCATTCAGCACTAGTTGCACAAGAAACAATACTGGGTCATAGTACTTCCTTCTGCTCTTCCTATCACCTAGGGAATTTAATCGCAACATACAGTACCAGTCAAAAGTCTGGACACACCTTTCATTTTTTATTTTTCTTTATTTTTATTATTTTCTACATTGTAGATTTATACTGAAGACATTTAAATTACGAAATAACACATATGGAATGATGTACTAAACAAAAAAAGTTTTATCTACCATGTAGAAAATAATAAAATCAAAGAAAAATCTTCTCAAAAAATGAGAAGGTGTGTCCAAACTTTTGACATTCATCACAACATTTCAGAGTGTGGTGAAATGGGTATTTTGTGCCAATTCAACAGCTGGTAGAAAAGAAAAACAACTGGATGATTTGTAAGGTCAATTTGGATGATGGTATGGTTTAATTGACTTTAATTTAACCTTGAGTTTGTGACTTTCTCAAACAAACATCTCTCAAAACAGCCATAATACAACAATCCAGCGCATTGGCTCCTGCAAGCAGCCCTGTGTCTGGGTCTCTGCTGCTGCTGCTGCTGCTGCTGCTGCTGCCTGAGAGGAGAGTGGGGCTGGTTTGTGGTACCTGGTCCTGGGCGCTAAGCAGCTTGGCCTCCAGGTCTCTCCTCTCCCGCAGGACCTTCTGCTTGTCGTCATACTCCTCCTCCAGCTGCACCTCTAGCTGCTTCAGCTGAGCAAGGAGAGAGAGGGAGAGAGAGGGGTCAGCCCAGCGCTACACACACACACACACACACACACACACACACACACACACACACACTCACTCACTCACTCACTCACTCACACAGACGCACGCACGCACGCACACACAGTTAATACATGACTCTATCTATCCATCACAGGATCGATCATCGCGGTCATGTTTTACTACAACAGTTTCCTTCCCGATGCCGCTGCATGTTGCATGATTCTGTTTATTATCAAACTGCAGAATCGCGCTGCCTGATGAGGAAATTATGTTGTTCCCTGATCTTAAATCTGATTACTCCACGTTGATGAAACCACTGGGGTGAAGTTGTAAACAGAATTAAGGCTGTATAAGGAACTAGCAATCACAAAGTGAGAATTAGATGCATTACAAAACAGCCAAACAGCGCCTAGTAAACCCTAGGCCTAAGATGGTTATGCACTTACAGGTGCTTATTCAGGAGACACTTCTATCCAAAGGCACTTACAGTTTAACAGGGGCTCTCAAACTTTTTGGGGGCAAGGGACCCCTCACAGGGGAGATTTTTAATGATACAGCATTTATATATCATTTATAGCATTAGCAATATATATATATAGCAAATTATTTCACGGACCCCCAGGGCAATAGGGCACAGACCAGGGGTCCGGGGTCCGGGGACCACACTTTGAGAACCACTGCAGTATAGCACAGATATATACATGTGACTTCCTGGGTATGGAACCCATGACCCTGGTGCTCTTAGCCCCTTGGCACCAGCCGAGCTGCGGGACCACCTGAGCAGCAGGTAGGGAAGGAAGCTGTTCCGGGCTGGACCAGGGTGAACTGGGCTTAGTGAAGGAAGCTGGACCGGGCTGGACCAGGGTGAACTGGGCTTAATGGGGGAAGCTGAACTGGGCTTAATGGGGGAAGCTGGCCCGGGTTGGACCAGGGTGAACTGGGCTAAATGGGGGAAGCTGGTTTGGGTTGGACCAGGGTGAACTGGGCTTAATGGGGGAAGCTGGACCGGGCTGGACCAGGGTGAACTGGGCTTAGTGAAGGAAGCTGGACCGGGCTGGACCAGGGTGAACTGGGCTTAGAGAAGGAAGCTGGACCGGGCTGGACCAGGGTGAACTGGGCAGCTGGACCAGGGTGAACTGGGCTGGACCAGGGTGAACTGGGCAGCTGGACCAGGGTGAACTGGGCTTAGAGAAGGAAGCTGGACTGGGCTGGACCAGGGTGAACTGGGCTTAGTGAAGGAAGCTGGACCGGGCTGGACCAGGGTGAACTGGGCTTAGTGAAGGAAGCTGGACCGGGCTGGACCAGGGTAAACTGGGCTTAGTGAAGGAAGATGGACCGGGCTGGACCAGGGTGAACTGGGCTTAGTGAAGTAAGCTGGACTGGGCTGGACCAGGGTGAACTGGGCTGGACCGGGGTGAACTGGGCTGGACCAGGGTGAACTGGGCTTAATGGGGGAAGCTGGACCAGGGTGAACTGGGCTGTCTCACCTTCTTATTGCAAGACTGTCGGATCTCCTCCACCTCCTCATCCTTGCCCTCAATGTCTTTAGAGTGGTGCTGGCGCAGTCTCTCCATCTCCATCTCCAGCCGCAGCTTAGCCTGAAACACACACACACACACACACAGACACACACACACACACACACACAAACGCACGCACAAACACCTACTTAACTTCTGGGTAAAACTTGAAAAGACATGAAAACTTGTTTAAGATTTGAGAACACACAGAAACTCAGAAATAGACCCTCCACAGTGCCGTCACGCCTCTGCTGTTAACATCCCATTGGTCACATGTACTCTCACATGTACTAAGAAAACGCTCTCTCCTCACCATACCTCTCACTAAACCCCTCTCTCTTCACCATACCTCTCACTAAACCCCTCTCTCTTCACCATACCCCTCTTTTCACCATACCTCTCACTAAAACCCCTCTCACTAAACCCCTCTCTCTTCACCATACCTCTCTCTAAAACCCCTCTCTTCACCATACCCCTCTCCTCACCATACCTCTCACTAAAACCCCTCTCACTAAACCCCTCTCTCTTCACCATACCTCTTCCTAAAATGCTGAGCATCAAATAGTTGCTTAGGTATAGAGAATTTGTCTCTGGACACATTTGACCACCTGCAGGGGTGCAGCCTGTTTGCACAACACACACACACACACACACACAAACACACACACTTCTGTCCTACCTGCTCAAGCACCTGGATGGTGCCAGCCTGCTCGTCCAGCTCCTCCTCCTGGTCCTTGACCTTGGCCTCCAGGTCACGCAGCTGCTTCTTGATCTTGGACAGCGAGGCCTCGTCCTTGGACTCCTGTGACGACAGGTCCAGCAGCTCCGCATCCAGCTGCTCCACCTTCAGGTTGGCTGCACACAGCTCCATGTCCTTATCCTGCAGAGAGAGAGAGAGAGAGAGAGAGAGAGAGAGAGGGAGGGAGAGAGAGAACAACATCGAGAGAGAAGGGGAGGAAGAGAGAAAGAGAGAACAACAGAGAGAGAGAAATGGAGGAAGAGAGAGATTGAGGGAGAGGAAGGGAGAGAAAGAAAGAGAGGAAGAGAGGGAGCAGGGAGGTGGGGATTAGATGAGAACATGCTCTCCCTGTCCGTCTCAGAACACTGAACAGGTTTTGGATCTGACATGAGACTAGGCCACTGAGATCAGATTCCAATTCCATTTACAATTCCCAAATTCCAAATTTCAATTTGGTCCTTTTTTTCCCCCATCTTAATTTTTTCTTTTTACTAACCAACACAGTTAAGAATTCATCCATATCCTTGGATGCTTTCCAAAGGCCAGAGAGCAGTAAGAGCGTTTACCTCCAGCTGCTGTCTGAGAGAGAACACCTCCCCGGTCATCATGTCCTTCTCTCGGCTCAGCCGCTCCCGCAGGCTCCTCTCTCTCTGGGCCTCATCGTGAGTCTGGCTCTGCTCCAGATCAAACCTAGAGCAACAGCACAACACCAACCTCTGGGTTACTGACACACCACACACCACACACACACACACACCCTAATTCTGGAGGAGTATGCAATAGAGGTCCATGTAGTGTATACAGGTCAAACCCTGAACAACAGCACAACACCACCCACCAAGTTACTAAAATACCACCACACTCACACACACACACACACACTCACACACACTCACACACACTCACACACACTCACACACACTCACACACACTCACACACACACACTCATACACACACTCACACTCACACACACACACACACACTCACATCACAAAGAGTCACACATGACGGCAGGTCGGTCGGAACACTTACACAACCTGCTCTACATGTTTTCAACCATTTCAACCACACGTCATATAAATATGTTTTTTTACAAACCTATACACTTTCACACAGGAAATCAAATGGTTTGTGTATGGCTGTAAGAGACAGAAGGGAGGTTGAAGATATCAATATTCCCCAGCATGGCTGCAGTATGGCGATAATGTTATTCATTAGCCTCGAAGGAGGTGATTTCCTGCCCTGTCTGTCCTCCCAGAGAGCTCTGCTGATTGTGTTTGTATTGTGCAGTGTCCTCCGCCACGTTATCAACAGACGCCTGTTCCTTTAGCAATTGCATGCTAATCACAGGCACAATGCTCCAAAAGTGATTTGTCTGGGCCAACGGGTACGCGTGCTAGGAGCTGATTTAGCAGAGGCGCTAGGAGGGTTCTTTTCTGGGCTTTGCACTGTCCTCATTTGGATCATCATGATTTTTTTTATAAGTCTTTTTAACTTTTATAAGCTGGGGGCTCTGCAGACACCCCGTACAGGCTAATTACCCCCCCCCCTCCCTTTAGTCTGGGTGGGGTTAAGATTGAGGGGGAGGGGCAGGATGGGAAGTTCAGGTAAGGGGGAGGCTCACAGAATAAGAAACAGCACAATGGACGTTCCAACTCCCAATGATACTCAGCGCTCAAATCCAAACCAAGAATAAGAAGTCCACCCTTGGTGTCATGACTCAACTACACAAGGAGAAGGAAGGAAAACAACCAGCAGGGGGCGTCCATAAATAAACAAAAACTGGTCGCTCCATAAATATAATATATATACTGTATATATTTTTAAACGCCACCGGAAGATCATCCCCATTCCTGACTTAACGCGTTGTGTGTGTGGGAGACTGGAAATGATGTTGGTGCAAATAGTTAGATCAGGACCGTCTCTGGGGACGGTGAGGCGGAGATTGGGAGATTATTACTCGGTGAGGCATTTTGCACATTCATCCTGGAGAAACAAATATGGATGCACTGCCTGTAACCACCCCCCAAGCATTGGCCCTGCTCCCAACTGTAAGCAATCTCCACATATCAGCTCCAAATCCAGATCAGAGCAGGCCGAGACCAATGCAACACTTCCCACAGAGAGCTCCATGGGGCTTAGTGTATTACTGTGTAAGGGGGTGTGTGTGTGTGTGTGTGTGTGTGTGTGTGTGTATTACTGTGTAAGGGCCTGTTTGTGTGTGTGTGTGTGTGTGTGTGTGTATTACTGTGTAAGGGCCTGTTTGTGTGTGTGTGTGTGTGTGTGTGTGTGTGTGTGTGTGTGTGTATTACTGTGTAAGGGTGTGTGTGTGTGTGTGTGTGTATTACTGTGTAAGGGCCTGTTTGTGTGTGTGTGTGTGTGTGTGTGTGTGTGTGTGTGTGTGTATTACTGTGTAAGGGCCTGTTTGTGTGTGTGTGTGTGTGTGTGTGTGTGTGTGTGTGTGTATTACTGTGTAAGGGCCTGTTTGTGTGTGTGTGTGTGTGTGTGTGTGTGTGTGTGTGTGTATTACTGTGTAAGGGCCTGTTTGTGTGTGTGTGTGTGTGTGTGTGTGTGTGTGTGTGTGTGTGTGTGTGTGTGTGTGTATTACTGTGTAAGGGCCTGTTTGTGTGTGTGTGTGTGTGTGTGTGTGTGTGTGTGTGTGTGTGTGTGTGTGTGTATTACTGTGTAAGGGCGTGTGTCCATAATGTGTTTTCCTCAGAAAGCTCATGAAGCTGGGGAGCGCTTCATCCCAGAACTTCCTCATAAAAGGGCTCTCATGCTGCTTTGTTTGTTTCTAGGGCCTGTTTGTGTGTGTGTGTGTGTGTGTGTGTGTGTGTGTATTACTGTGTAAGGGCCTGTTTGTGTGTGTGTGTGTGTGTGTGTGTGTATTACTGTGTAAGGGCGTGTGTGTGTGTGTGTGTGTATTACTGTGTAAGGGCCTGTTTGTGTGTGTGTGTGTGTGTGTGTGTGTGTGTATTACTGTGTAAGGGCCTGTTTGTGTGTGTGTGTGTGTGTGTGTGTATTACTGTGTAAGGGCCTGTTTGTGTGTGTGTGTGTGTGTGTGTGTGTGTGTGTGTATTACTGTGTAAGGGCGTGTGTCCATAATGTGTTTTCCTCAGAAAGCTCATGAAGCTGGGGAGCGCTTCATCCCAGAACTTCCTCATAAAAGGGCTCTCATGCTGCTTTGTTTGTTTCTATGACAACTATATCACTACTGCGGTCGAATGATAGACTAGCATCGGCCCTTTGTGACGACACCAGCGCCATTCTGAAGTCCAGAGATAGAAGCACTCAGGGCAGCCGCTCTGGAAGAACACGCTGGGTGCAGCACTTTTTCTCTGGGTAGCTGCATGTTTGCTTTTAATTGGGAACAATCGAGGACGAGATCCAAGCCAGATTAGGGTCAGATTATGGCCAGATCGGGGCCAGATCAGGGCCAGATCAGGGCCAGATCCGACTCGCAGTCCTTCCATCCGGCACAACCTCTAAGAGCTCCATGAGTCTGTATGAGTGTGCAGAGTAACTGGATTATAGCTGAGAAGATCCTCACTGACTATAAAAGAGATCCAGGCCACAGAAGTTCCATGGCGTACTTCTATCCGACACTGCGAAGGGGATCTTGATGAGTGTGTAAAGTGACTGAGACCCTACCGATGTGAGCCACGCCTGGGCCCGATGTGAGCCACGCCTGGGCCAGATGTGAGCCAGAGATCTCTGATTGTCTAGCTGAGGACGAGACGGGGGGGTTAGAGGGGGAAGCGTGTCCCACTTGCGGGCGGGACGGGACATGGGGGGGTGGGGAGGGGTTTGAGGGGGAAGCATGTCTCACTTGCGCTGCTTCTTCTCCAGGTCGTGGTTGCGGCTCTGCTGGCCTTCCAGGTGCAGCTTGGTGTCCTGCAGCTCGGCGCCCAGGCGCTGGCACTTCTTCTTCAGCTGCTGCAGCGAGCGCTGAGACTCATCCTGGTCCGCCTGGAGGTCTGTCAGCTGGGGGAGAGGGAGAAGGGAAAGTGGAGGGAGCGAAAGAGAGAGAGAGGGAAAGGATAAAGGAATGGGAGGAGAGAGGAGGGAGGGAGAGCACAGTCAGTTTTAAGGCACATTTTACGGCAAACAAAGCAGGCTCCACCATGCCACATTACAGGACTGCCTACATGTGTAGGTGTGTGTGTGTGTGTGTTTGTGTGTGTGTGTGTGTGTGTGTGTGTGTGGGGGAGAGAGAGATAGAGGGGGAGAGAGAGATAGAGAGAGATAGAGAGATAAGAGACAGAAGGAGGGAGGAGAGGGGAGTATCAGTTTGTGTATCTAAATAACTGTCTGTATAGTCTCTATACCACACCAGTTTATATACAGGGGTAGATGTGTTTATATAATAGGGTAGATGTGTGTATATACTAGGGTAGATGTGTTTATATACAGGGGTAGATGTGTGTATATACTAGGGTAGATGTGTGTATATACTAGGGTAGATGTGTGTATATAATAGGGTAGTAATTGCATGTATTTCAGCATTTATAGTGCAGTTGTGTGTAGTTTGATAGGTGTGTGCCTTCATTCACACACACTTCTCCAACTCCACACAGTCTCAGAGGCTCACCCTCCTCTCCACATGTCTCTTGGCCTGTTTCTCAGTCTCCAGCTTGTCCTCAAACTCCTGCTGCAGCCTCTTCTTGTTGAAGTCGCTCTCACGGATGGCTCTCTCATACTTCAGCCTCCACTCTCCTCCTGTGAGAGACACACAGACACAGACACAGACACACACGCACACACAGACGAACAGACGCACACACAGACACAGACACAGACACAGGGGTTAAAGGACATGGAGAGAAAGATTTATCTAGATACCATCTACACTGATGATACGGTCCCATCTGATTAATTACGGTAATCATTTCTATGGGAGCATAAAATCAATGTGCAGTGATCTATTTTCCACTCTGTAAGCTGTTGCTTCGTATCAGTACCTGCGCTCAGAGTGTCAGATAGGGTGTTTACACCTCACACAAACGCACACACACACACACGTGCGTGTCAGATAGGGTGTTTACACCTTACACCTGTTTTTTTCAGTTACAAAAGAAGGGCCATGGCAGAAGGCAGATTGCCTGATATACAAACACTTTTTCCCAGAGCTAACACACACACACACACACGCACCTATACAAACACAAACACACACACACCTATATATACACACACACACACCTATAGATAAACACACACGCAAACTCACACACACACACACGCACCTATACATACACACACGCACAAACACACACGCTTTTTGCCTCAGTTACTTCTGCTGTTGAGCACTGGCCCTCAACTCTGCTAAGATGCTCACACCTTCTGTCAGTTAGGTTTTCTTTTTAGTGCGCCTTAAGCTGGCAGCATATCCATTTATACTGAGGGCTCACATTTTATAATACATGGAAGTCATCACAGAGGCAAGCTTTTTTATCTTCCTTCAAACAGGGTGGTGGCTCTGACTGCTTATGAGAAGACACTGATAGTAACATTGACTTTTTCACCCCACATAACTCTGCACTCGAGGCAAAAATGACTTCAGTACCACGGACAGCACCCGGATCCATTCTGCCCACGAACTCAGCGTGTAGCACTTTATTAGCCGTAGAGTCTGAACAGCATGGGTGTGCTGTCAGTGTGTGTCTGACCTGGGAAGCTCTTATATCCTCACAGACAGAAGTTCCATTCTTTTCATGAGACATTGCCGCTAAATCTAAATTACATGAAAAACCCTGACATCAACCATCCATCAGTGGCCCAAGGGGTGAGTGTCTGCTGGCGGAGTCTAGATGTCAGTTAGAGGGGTACCAGCACTGGGCTCTGGGTCCAGCAGAGCTCTAGCACAGGGCATGATGGCCGCTTTGATCCCTGGGAATAGATTCTCATTTCTCTGGGAGATCTGAAGGCCTGGAAGGCGCTCGCCCCTGTAGCACAGGCAGGCCTGAGACCCCATCCATCATCATTTAAGACATCACTGCCAGAATTTGCATGAATTTATAATATCTTGTCTCGAAGAAAATCCTACGGTTAAGAACACTCTATTAGGGAAAGCTGTGACCCAGTTCTGTTCTGTTCTGATCCCACTCTTGTCCCTAAGCCATCCTTACCTATGCGGGCTCTGGAGTCGTGTGGCAAAGAAGCTGATGGATATTAAACCAACGTAAGTCTGGATGATATTCAAGAACGTCCTTGCTCCGCAGTGTATGTATGTTCCACCGGCAGCTTGTGGCCATCTAAACACACACCGACCTGACCATATCAACACACACACCGATCTGACCATATCAACACACACCGACCTGACCATATCAACACACACACCGATCTGACCATATCAACACACACCGACCTGACCATATCAACACACACACCGATCTGACCATATCAACACACACCGACCTGACCATATCAACACACACACCGATCTGACCATATCAACACACACCGACCTGACCAAATCAATACACACCGATCTGACCATATCAACACACACCGATCTGACCATATCAACACACACTGACCTGACCATATCAACAGACACCGATCTGACCATATCAACACACACCGATCTGACCATCTAAACACACACCGATCTGACCATATCAACACACACCAATCTGACCATACAAACACACACTGACCTGACCATATCAACACACACCGATCTGACCATATAAACACACACCGATCTGACCATATATGTAATCACACACCAATTTCTCCAAAGCTGTAACAGAACCCAGAATATATATATATATATATATATATATATATATATATATATATATATATTTATCAGTCTGTATATTTCATATACCATCTCTAACTACAGACACCTTTGTCTAAAAAACAGACAAATGATTTTTCAAACTGAAAACTTGATTTGACACGTGACTCCAGAGTGTGCTGTTGTCTGCGTGTGTCTTAAGTTGGAGGAACGTACCGGCGTCATCGTCGTCGTCGTCTAGCTCCCCGTTAAGCTCTGACGCCCTGAGGAGTCTAGCCTCCATCACCTCCATCTCCATCGACTCCATCTTTTTCTTCATGGCGTCAAACTTCGACTGGAATTAAGACATCAAAGGACGACTTTTAAATCTCACTTTCCAAAGTCATTGCCTCAAAGCACGTACTGAATCAGGATGTCTTTAATCTAGCGTAAGTCATTAGTAGCTGTTGAGCACAGATAGTCTTAAAGCCATCGTACTTCACCTAAGTAAGATTTCAAAAATCACCTCAGAATACTTTCCTCTGCATCATGATGTGTTTAATCTCATGTGTAAGTCATTATTAGAAGTTGTGTGTAGCTAGAATGAGAGGACAGAGCTCAGGTATTTTGGTGTGTAAGAGCAGGTCTGTGTGAGAACAGGGGTGTGTGTGTGTGTGTGTGTGTGTGTGTGTGTGTGTGTGTGTGTGTGTGTGTGTGCGTGTGCGTGTGTGTACGTGCGTGTGTGAGTGTGTGTGTGTGTGTGAGTGTGTGTGTGTGTGTGTGTACGTGTGTGCATGCATTTGTGCGTGTGTGTGTGTGTGTAGTTGGTGGGGGAGAGGGTTCTTTGGATTGGAAATAGAAATCTCGAGGGAGGGATTGGTCGATTAAAAAATTAACACCAAACTCCCCCCCCCATGAGATCCATACCCAGAGAGCTCACAATGATCAAGGTCTGTGAGGTGTGTGAGCTGTCTGTCCATCTACCACTAGGTCCTCCACATCTTTCTCCAGGTGTGTGAGTTGTGTGAGTTCAGTGGTGTGTGTGTGTGTGTGTGTGTGTGTGTGTGTATGTGTGTGAGGTATGTGCGAGTGTGAGTTCAGTGGTGTGTGTGTGAGCTGCGTGTGAGGTGTGTGTGAGTGTGTGAGTTCAGTGGTGTGTGTGTGTGTGTGTGTGTGTGTGTGTGTGTGTGTGTGTGTGAGAGCTGTCTGTCTACCTGCATGTCCTTCATGTCCCTCTCCAGGCGTAGTCTCTCTGCCGTCTCGCTCTCCAGCATCTGAGACGCTGACTCACCAGTGTTCCTCTCATCCGCCAGTTCTGCAGACAGCTCTGTAATCTGATGGAGCACACACACACACACACACACACACACACACACACACACACACACACACACCACCCCCCCATACACACAGCCATGCACACACACACACACACACACACACACACACAATTTGTTTCTTAAGCCTCCAGAATTCACACACACACTTTTCACTTTGAGCAATCAAATAATATCTGATGATAGAGACTGGCAGATACAGTAACAGCTAAGAGGATGATTGAGAAGAGACTGGCTGATGTGTTTCTGTAAGCACAGCCCGAGTGTGTTCTCATGACTACAGAGACTAGCGGATGTGTTTCTGTAGGCACAGACCGAGTGTGTTCTCATGACTACAGAGACTAGCTGATGTGTTTCTGTAAGCACATACCGAGTGTGTTCTCATGACTACAGAGACTAGCTGATGTGTTTCTGTTAGCACAGACCGATTGTGTTCTCATGACTACAGAGAGGAGTCCACCCCCGTACAGCAGTATCCCAGCATGCTTTGCTCTGGCGATGCCCTTACCCTGTTGTCCAGGCGGTCACCGTTGAGTCTCAGCTCGTTGCGTTCCTTCTCCACCTTCTCAAGCTTCGTCTTCAGATGCTGAATCTCGTCCTGCTCACACACACACACACACACACACAAGCACACACAAGCACACACAGTTTATTGTCCCATTGTCCCAGCCCCCAGCTCTATCCATCTATCCATAGCACTGCCAGTCCTCCCCAGTGCCCACTGCAGGCCTACTTGATCTTCACACACAGACAGGAAGTGGAGGACAGGAAGTGAAATGTGCCGCCCCACAAATCAGCTGACTGGGAAACAGATCTCGCCCAAATCTGGCCGCATCTCTCTATATATAGAGGGGAGCGCTCAGGTAACATACACAACCCTCCCAGAGGCACCTGTGTAGGCCCAGAGGCCTTTGGGACAGTGCCTGGGTAGGCCCAGAGGCCTTTGAGACAGTGCCTGGGTAGGCCCAGAGGCCTTTGGGACAGCACCTGAGTAGGCCCAGAGGCCTTTGAGACAGCGCCGGGCCCGTCAGAGATGGAGGAGAACCAAAGAGCCCACTGACCACTGCCTGCCTGTGACGGATCAGGACGCCAAGGGTTTCATCAGAACATTCTACAACTCTGAGGAGCTCCGTACACATGAGAGAGGCCCCATATCTGTGCCCCATACAGAGCTCCTGTTGAGGCATGGCAGGGGAGGTGTGAGCAAGACAGATGGGACAGGTAAGGCCTGAGAGAGAAAGGGAGAGATAGAGAGAGAGAGAAATGTGACAGAGACATAGATACTGTTTGAGGTGACTGATTGAGACAGATGGACTTGGAGAGAGGGAGGGAGCAGGAGAGAGTGGGAGGGAGGAGGAGAGAGAAAAAGAAGGGTGGAATGAGAGATGAGAGCTGAACTGAGAGAGCCAGAGAAAGGGGGGGGGGCAGAGGGAGAGAAAGAGAGAAAGAGAGAGAGAGGGATGGGGAGAGAGAGAGGGAGGGAGAGAAAGAGGGAGAGAGAGTAGAGAGATAGAGAGGGAGGGGGAGAGAAAGAGAGAGAGAGAGTAGAGATAGAAAGATAGACTGGCTGGCCTGATAGAGATGGAGAGAATAGAGAGAGAGAGAGATAGAGAGGGAGGGGGAGAGAAAGAGAAAGAGAGATAGAGAGATAGACTGGATGGCCTGATGGAGATGGAGAGGAGCAGTACTCACGTCTTTGCCTCTGATCTGATCCTCAGTGAGCTGCACCTCGATGAGCGGGCGCACCGTGGTGAAGAGCTTCCACCAGGGCCAGCCCTTCACTCCATGATTCTTCTTGATGTTCTTCTGAACACAGCGGATGGCCAGGTCCTGGATCTACTCCAGCAGAGAGAGAGGGAGAGAGAGAGAGAGGCAGGGGGTTACTAGAGAGATAAAGATGGAGAGAGAAAACCTGAGGACAACTGAGGAGAGATAGACGTATAGAAAGACAGAGATGGAAACACTGATAAGGAGAGAGAGAGAGAAAGAGAGAGAGCGGGAGAGAGAGAAAAAGAGAGTGAGAGAGAGAGAGAGAGAGAGAGTGAGAGAGAGAGCTTGTGTGGGATAGAGAAGCTGAAATAACAGAGAGAATAGAGAGAGGAGAAAAACTGAGAGAGAGATGGAGAGAAAGAGAGAAGCAGATATTGAGTGGGAGAGGCGAGGCAGTGGGAGGAGAGGAGAGGAGAGCAGCTGAGCTGAGAGCTGAGAGCTGAGGGTCTGTGAGGGCTGAGCTGCTCCAGCACCACTGCAGAGACCAGAGGAGAGGAGAGGAGAGGAGAGGAGAGGAGAGGAGAGCATCAGTGCTGCAGAGTCACCGCATTATGTTACCTAGCAGAGAACAACACACACTCACACACACACACACACACACTCACGGACACGGACACGGACATGGACACACACGCGCACACGCACACGCACACGCACATACACACACACACACACACACAAAAACACAAACACTCACACACACACACACACATGTTGCTGGGGGTCACACACTCAGGGTCATCCCTCGCTCAGGGGGAGCATGACCCTTTTTTAACTTTGCACTGCTTGTGTTCAGCGTGTTCATCAATTGTGTCACGTGATGTCTGTGACCCGTTGGGTTCCTTTGTTGGTGTGTAAACTGTATTGTTTCTTCTATTCTTTGCCATGGTGTGTAAATCATAGTGTTGAACTCCCTGACACACTGAGCAGTTGTATATACATGATATATATATATTATGCCTGCCAACAAAGGCAATGAATAAGTCTGTAAACTACTACGTGCACAAGCTTTTTGTTGCATACTATAAAGTTGATTTGTAGCTAGGTTATTGATAGCTAGGTTATTCACTGATCTGCATAATAGTTCTAGTTTGAAGAATAATTATAGTCAGTGTAGACTAGACCCATACATTCCAAGAAGAAATGACACACAGTTTAAACAAACTACAGATTCAGCACTGGATTGTTGATGGCGCTCCACTGAAGGAACTTTAAACCCCAAAGCCTGATGGGTAATGGGTCTGCCTCTGCTTCAACCAATGACATACTCACTCTGCTACAATGGGCTGACTGCAGCTCACAAGGGAGTTCTCACTTGCTTCAGTGTGTGTGTGTGTGTGTGTGTGTGTGTGTGTGTGTGTGTGTGTGTGTGTGTGTGTGTGTGTAAGCAATCATGTGATTTGGTGTATCTATACGTGTTTACATGTATACTAGCCACATCAGAAAAACAGCTGACACACCCCCCTCCCCTCCCCAAAACCCCACACAAAAAAAAAACCACAGCGCAATCTTCTGATTAATTACACACGTTGGCACTGAACTCAAAATTACACAAAATTATAATACGCTGCTTGTACGCAGTCATTTCAATAAGCACCAGATGTGAAATCCCAATTACAGCAGCCGAGACCTGAGCGGCATGCTGATGGCCAAGTAGGATTAGTTATGCCATGGAAGCCTTTAGTCCTACGCTCATCATGCAAACACACTCCAACAGGAAGCCACGACCTCTCCTGAGTCTTAGGCCCACCTCATCCTTACACACAGCACAGAATACACTACTGAACACCTTGGATGTAAACAGACTGCAGTATGGGCCGGACCAATCAGAATGCTGCCATTACTCTACAGAATGCTGGGTAACAAGGGCCCAGAGTCCTTCAGCATTCTGAGAGGGAACCACATAACGCAGCTTCCCAGTGCCAAAACCAAATGGATTCACCAGGAGGTGGAATACATGAAGGTCACTATTCCCCCTCTGTTATTCCTCTAGTGCCGTATGTGTCCACACAACACAGAATAGTAGTCTTTAACTCTTTTAGGCTTTTCTTGGTTTCCTCAAACTGAGGATGTAAAGGCACAGACTGTGAGAAAGTCAAGGACGGGGTAGAACAACAACAGCATCTATTCAAAATAGATTACGGGGCCACATCGAAAGGAAAGTAGATTAGGAGACAAAATTGAAAGGAACACTCTAATCCCTACTTGTCAAACATAAGTTTCACTCAGAAATCTCTCCCTCTCCGCTCTTCCTAATAACTTTCAAGGTCTCGAGAAGGGCAACATACTCGTGTCTACCTACTAGAGAAATGCAGTCCTATTACAAATTGTACTGACCACCTTTAGAGCCCAGCACCCCTTCCTCAGGTCTACCACCTCTAGAACCCAGCACCCTCCTCAGGAGTACCACCTCTAGAACCCAGCACCCTCCTCAGGAGTACCACCTCTAAAACCCAGCACCCTCCTCAGGAGTACCACCTCTAAAACCCAGCACCCTCCTCAGGTCTACCACCTCTAGAACCCAGCACCCTCCTCAGGAGTACCACTTTAGGGAGAAGATCCTCCTCAGGTGTGCCCCTTAGGGAGAGGATCCTCCTCAGGTGTGCCCCTTAGGGAGAAGATCCTCCTCAAGTGTGCCCCTTAGGGAGAGGATCCTCCTCAAGTGTGCCCCTTAGGGAGAGGATCCTCCTCAGGTGTGCCCCTTAGGGAGAGGATCCTCCTCAGGTGTGCCCCTTAGGGAGAGGATCCTCTGGCGTGAACGAGTAGCTCGCTCAGGACCCAATCTGGACCAGGTCTGGCACAGATCCAATCATGGCCGGAAGTATCCATTCCTCTTGTTTCCTGTTGATATAATTTCGTTCTCTTTTTGCACGTAGGGTTTTCCTGTGCTGCGCTGGGCTGTGCTGTGAGGTCATTTATAGTACACATTGTGTGTCCCTTTCATTTGGATGAGAAGTGGTCTCCTTGTGTCCTGTGACACACTGACCTACATTGATTGTTGGGCTGTTTAAACAATCTAAGGTTTGACAATGTATCCACCACAACACCACATCCTCACTGTTCCCCATGCATCATTCCTTTCATTCAGATGATGATAGTTCCTCTAAGGCAGTGGTTCCCAAACTTTTTACAGTCCCGTACCCCTTCAGACATTCAATCTCCAGCTACGTACCACCCCCCCCCCCCCCCCCAACAGAACATAAGACTAAAAAAACATTATTTGCAGGCGATTGGGAAGATGAGCGAATTAATTTGACAGGCTGTAGGAGGTGTCAACCGTTGAAAAGGGGGGCGTGGCCGGAGCGGAGTTCAGCACAGACGTGACATTTTCTCAGTGGTTTTGTTTTTTAATTAATGCTTGTTCATCATTGCGATCGTTGTTGTGTTTAGTAGAAATAAATACAGCTGTGCAGGGCAAAATACAGGGGAATTTGGGCGATTTTGATGCACAAAATGATGTTTCCGTCTGAAAGTTGCAATTCTGTTTCAAAGGGTACATTCCGCGAATTCCGTCCGTTTTCTGTTATCGCGGAAATTTTCTCCCCGCGTACCCCCTGAACCACTTCGTACCCCAGTTTGGGAACCGATGCTCTAAGGTGAGCGCTCATGAGTGTGAAAGGGAGTATGATAGTTCCTCTAAGGTAAGAAGTCAGGAGTGTGAAAGTTCCTCTAAGGTGAGAACTCAGGAGTGTGAAAGTTCCTCTAAGGTGAGAACTCAGGAGTGTGAAAGTCCGCAGTTACCTTCCTCTTCTTGAAGGCCTGTCTGGCCAGGTATCCCCTGCAGGACGCCTGGAAGAGGGTGATGTTGCGTCTGGTCTGCTCATCGCGCTGCTCCTCCAACTTAGCCTGCGTTCCCGCCCGGAAGAAGACCTGCAGGGGCACAGCACAGGACAGGACATTTAAACTTAGTCAGACAGGCACACATATTTAAACCTAATCTGACAGACCTAGTAGCCAGCGTCCTGCCAGGAAAAACACCCGCAGGAGCGCAGCACAGGACAGGCACACACGCTTAAACTAAGTAGGACAGAACCATATGCTTAAACCTCATTGGACAGACAGATGTCTAAGCCTAACTGGACAGACATAGATGTTTAAACCTAATGGGACACACCTAATAGTCAGGACAGGCACACACGTTTATAAACTTACTAGGGCAGACACATACATTTAAACTCGCTAGCTAGGAGTGAAACATGCTATGCTATGCTAAGCGCTATGTTTTAGAAATGACAAACAAAAGCAAGGATGTGGTGTGGTGTGGTGTATGTGTGTATGTCAGTGATGCAGAACTTTAGCCTGCAATATGTCATGTACAGCTATAATAATTAAGACCTTTGTCAGGTTTTTAATGGCACACACGACACACTGGAACACACACGTGCATATATGGAGGCGACACAGGACACACACACACACACACGCAGGTAGGCCTGAGGTCGCGGTGAATTTATTTTCTGCTTTTTCCCATCCTGGACCGTCCTTCCTCAAGGACCCCCCAGGAGCAGTGGCCAGCTTTGCAGCGCCCGGGGACGAAGTGAAGTGAACTGTCCATCTTTGTTCAGGGATGGACATGAGTTCTGTTATTTTGCATGTTTTTACTGTTGGGGTTCTTAGTGGAAGAAACCCCTTGTGAACACGGGGAGAACATGCAAACTCCACACAGAAAGGCCCGGGAGATAGCCCACCTGAGCACTGTGCACTCTGGGGAGGACCTGCCCCCCAGAGCCAACAGCGCCCCATGCGGGAATCGAACCCATGACCTTCTTGCTGTGAGGCAGCAGTGCAAGCAGTGCAAGCAACTGAGCCACCGTGCCTTACCCTACAGCATGGGAAAGATCATGAGACTGAGTCTGTTAATCTTATTAATTGAACTGCTTTCCCACCAGAAATCTTTAAGAAAGAAAAGTTCACAAACATGGTATTTTTCACGTCTCCAACGGAGGACGACATAAAGGAGGACATGTGGGGTCTACACCTGCTCTCATGAGAACATTCCTCCATTACCAGCATGATCCAAACCCGCTGATCACCGTCACCTTCAAAGATTGTCTTACATACTGACGGGAAAACGATCGATCGAATCACACCCCTGACAGAGGCGGCGCTGAGTGAGCTGAGCTGAGTGTGAGATGGGGAGATGGTCACACACGGGCGATCTGAGTGTGAGATGGGGAGATGGTCACACACGCCGGTCCTCTGGGTTAGCATACAGCAGCGGCCTGATGATTGATGACTGGTTCTCTCTGTTCTTTACACCCGTCATGAGATCATCTGAACGCGGCACGATGGCGAGTGTGACAGTCTGGCGTTGGCCCCTTTAATTGATGACTTGGCAGAAGGGCATTACAGCCATCGATACCTCAGCTTTAACTACAGGCTTCAAGCCATTCAGACATGTCTTCTATGTGGATGGCTTGACTCTGACGTTCACTGTAATAAAACTGGAGAATCCTTCATAGGAGTGTCAGTGGGAGATTTTTCTAGATTTCCAGGCTGACATCGCCAAACCATAATAACAATGATTACAGAAACAAAACTGTAATGTGTTAAGCACATCACACACCGATAAGGACCCAATGTTCAGAACATTATATATATATATATATATTATATATATATCTATTATAATGCAACTGATGCTTTTTGAGGCTTGTGGCTTCATGACTGAAATGATTTACTGAAAGGAGCCCAGACTGTGTGAATGGCCTTGGCTTGACCCAGGACTCTCTGCCCTCTGTAACTGACCACCAGGCTGGGGACAGGGCAGGGGGGCAGAAGAGAGGGGAGAGGGACAGGGCAGGGGGGCCAGAAGAGAGGGGAGAGGGACAGGGCAGGGATGCCAGAAGAGAGGGGAGAGGGACAGGGGAGGGAGATTTGGTGTCAACATAATTGGCATTCTGTGGGGGCCACCGTTGCTAGGACGCGGGCGGAAAGCTTTGTCTATGCTCGGCCATCTTGGCACTGATTGACTCCCGGGCTCCGTTTCGTATCCGAATCGCCCCGAGGGGCAACTACAGCTGCCTACAGAGAATAACCCCCCTATCTCAGCTCCTACCCTAGCCCTAGTTGGGGTACTAACAGCCTGATGGGGCTGTTTAGCTCTCTCTCCGCCCGCCACTCTGTGCCTCCTCTGATAGGATTAAGCCTGTGTGAGCCAGCCGCTGTTGACTGTGATTAGGCTACAAGCAGAGGGGAGACAGCACAACAAAGACATCCCAAGAACCTGCAGCACAATGACACGCACAAAAGAGAAGATAATTAGCCTCTTCTGCTGAAGCAGACGCCGCAAGCTTCCTTCTCCCAAATCCAAATCCCAGCAGCGTCTCAGCGACACAGAGCGACTCACACACACACACACGCTGCCTAGGTGAGCGACTCACACACACACACACGCTGCCTAGGTGAGCAACTCACACACACACACACACACACACACACACACACACACACACACGCTGCCTAGGTGAGCCATGTGTGAGCCACTGAGACCCATGTCTTGATCACCATCGGGTGCTTTTTAAACAGAAGCCCCCGTCACTTTACAGGCTTGAGCTGTCGGATGTGAGCCGGATCTGTGCCATATGAGGGCCAGATGTGCACCCTAACCTGTTGGGATCTGGACTGCTTACCTTTCAGGCACACAGTTCTACTTTAAGACATACCTCCGTCCTCAGCTGAGTCTACCACACCACCTACAGGACTGCTTAGTTCCTATAATGTGTGTGTGTGTGTGTATGTGTGTGTGTGTGTGTGTGTGTGTGTGTGTGTGTCAATCTCAAGGCAGCCTCCAGTATTACACTCACCCTGCTTAAGCCCATGTGATAGCTGCTTTTCTCCAGGTCCAGGGCCTCCAGCAGCTCCTCCGCAGCCTGGGGAAGACACACACAGCTGGGTGTCAGAGGACCAGCGCAGCCCCCTCTCTGGCCGGGACATCCAGGACACCCCCACACTCACTGAGAGGAAGAGCCTCGCTGATGTAATCACTCCGCGACGCACTCATCTTATCATGATGACACTTTAGGCGGCGACACCCTCAACTCTTACAACTTCTACTACTGTTTACTGCTCCCTGCGACTCCAGTTCAAAGACATACTGCAGACACCGGCAGCTTTTGGATGGCTAGAAGGGAGAACAAGTTAAGGTCGCTCTTCGGTCTCCAGCTGCCTCAGCGTTTGCCCCACTCTCAGAGAGATCTTTATCCCAAAGCACACACACACACACACACACACACACACACACACACACACACACACACACACACACACACACACACACACACACACACACACACACACACACACACACACACACACACACACACACACACACACACACACACACACACACACACACACACACACACACACACACACACGCCTCGAGAGCCCAAACTGAAAGCCCCATCTAGATTACAGTGTAAGAGGAGGTGGTAGCGCTGGACACTGAAAGCTCTTTGTTTGACTTTGTTTCCAAAGAAACCCTCCTGAGAGATACACACACTGGGGCAGATAGATCTGCCTCTCCTCACGGTTTACCCCTCAAACTCTCTCTCTATCGCTCTCCCTCCCTGCCCCCTCTCTTTCTCCCTGTCCCTCTCTTTCCGTCTCCTTCTTTCACTCTCTATCCCCCTGTTTCTGTCTCTCTCTCGCCTCCAGATTCTCTCTTTGTCTTCCTGTCTCTCTTTTCCCTCTCTGTTTTTCTTCCTCTCGATCTCTGTCATTCTCTCAGTCCGTCTCTCAACCCCTCTCTTCCTTCTCCCCCTCCCCCTCCCTCTCTCAGCACACAGAAAAGCCCCCAAACTCTTCCCAGAAGTTTGCTCCTAGACGTTTTCAGTGGGTAATCCCACCAGACCTCGGTTCCTTTAACAGCGTCTGGCTCAGGGGGCCTCGGCCAACTGTTCTCTACACTGCATTGGGTTTCGCTCCACATTGCAGACAAATAACCATTAGACCATTGGACCATTAAACTCCTCCTTGGTCACAATCCAATACTGTGGACTGGGGAGAAATCACAGTGTAAGCTCAGCAAATCTGTGAGGCAAATCCGGGGTCAAACTATCCACCTGGAAATGCATAATAATACCGATTTTTTTGCACAATTAATTTCTCTTTGATGTTTATGTAAGTTTGACCTGCAACTGGCATGGGGATGATTAAGATATCACAATAGAGCTGATTAAAAGTGTGTGTGTATAAGAAAGAGAATAGATGTGTGTGTTTGGGGGGTGCAAAATGTGTGTGTGTGTGTGTGTGTGTGTGAGAGAGAGTGAGAGAGTGTGTGAGAGAGAGAACGAGAATATGTGTGTGTTTGTGAGAGAAAGGGAATATGTGTATATGTGCATATGTGTGTGCGTGTGTGTTTGTGTGTGTGTGTGTGTGTGTGTGTGTGTGTGTGTGCGTGTGTGTGCGCGTGTGCGTGTTCTTTCCCTTCCACTGCTCCCCATAATAGGTGTCCTCGCCCCGTCAGTGCGCAGGCCACTCACCCTCCTCTCGTCCTTGACGATGTAGTTGCGGCCCAGCTTCTTGGTCAGGTGCGGCGCCAACACGTCAAACTTGCGACGGAACTCCGAGAACACCATATGGTCAGGGAAGCCTGGGGTGTAGTTATTGTTTCATGTTAAAAACATACAGAACTGCCAGTATTGACTCTGTATGCTTTAAACACTTAATCACTACAACATGTATGTC
>NC_045159.1:20660473-20772973 GCF_900700415.2 Clupea harengus | reverse complement strand
TTGACAAAGGTGCGCTCGTGGAAGAGCATCTGCAGCCGCTCCTGGGCGTAGTTGTGGCAGAGCTCCTCGAAGGTGGCGCCGCGCTCGCGCTTGGCCTGCCTCGGGTTCTGGAAGCCCGGCGCGTCCACAATCAGAACCGAGCACAAAGAGTTCTGACTGGACTTCAGCGCTCTGAAAGGGCAAAGACACACACACACACACACACACACACACACACACACACACACACACTCATATTGGAGAGGGTCACAAGCAAAGATGCATGTGGAAACAAGAGACAAAATAAAGGTGGCCATGGAAACAAGATCATACTCCGAAAACTGGTATTTGAAAACTCATTTTTGATCTTTTTCCAAGAAAATAAGACAACAACATCAGCTGTTACAAGGGAGTCAAAAATCTGTTAACAAGTGAGGAAAGATATGGAGATGGAAACGTAAGAGATACATATTAAATGAACAGGGGGTAAAAAAAAAAAGACGGCCATGAATACAAGATCCCTACTTTTGATTTTTGACCTTTTGAACCCCAACACCTCTGGGGTAGCGCTACCACAGTCATTGGTGCTTAAGGCCACTAACCTGTTGATGAGGGAGATGAGGACCGTGAAGAGCTCAGAATAAAGAGCAGACGCCATGGCCTCCAAACACTCCAGCGCAGTGGCCTTCAGCCCTGAGGAACAAACACACACACGAACACACACACACACACAGTTCCAATCAGTTATGGGAAAAAACACACTGGTTCTTAATTTCACTTAAATCTAACGGAATGAACACACCCACTCTCACACACACGCTCACACAGAAAATTGGAATATGACGGAATCATTACATCTCATTCATGAATGATGGAGACTGCATGGAGCATTACTAAACACGAGAGCACATTTCCAACACACCAAACCATTCAAACCCATATGAGAAACACACCACACCAGTCAAACCCATATGAGAGCACATTTCCAACACACCACACCAGTCAAACCCATATGAGAAACACACCACACCAGTCAAACCCATATGAGAACACATTTCCAACACACCACACCAGTCAAACCCATATGAGAACACATTTCCAACACACCACACCAGTCAAACCCATATGAGAAACACACCACACCACACCAGTCAAACCCATATGAGAACACATTTCCAACACACCACACCAGTCAAACCAATATGAGAAACACACCACACTAGTCAAACCCATATGAGAAACACACCACACCAGTCAAACCCATATGAGAACACATTTCCAACACACCACACCATTCAAACCCATATGAGAAACACACCACACCAGTCAAACCCATATGAGAGAACATTTCCAACACACCACACCAGTCAAACCCATATGAGAACACATTTCCAACACACCACACCACACCATTCAAACCCATAATATTAATCCTCCCTTCTCTGCTCGCTGGCGTCTGCAGTACCTGAGGAGTCGGCGGCGTCCTCTGTGGCCTGGCGTATGGCGGAGATGCGCGGGTTGGAGCCTTTGGCTTGGTGCTTGAAGATGGAGGAGGAGAGCTCTTCCAGGCCCACCCCCAGCAGGTAGGCTGCCTTCTGGGCCCACTCGTGACGGGCAAACTGCTTCCGGCCGGCTGAGGAGGGCACAGACGGACACGCGTCACCACACCCACCAGTGGAGAGACTGGCAGAGCACAAGCACAGTGACACCGTCCAGATCCCTAATCTGCCACACAGCCAGGGACTATCAGGACTAACCCTGGGCAATGGAGCAGTCTGGAGCAGTCTGTAGCAGTGAGATAAGCCCACTCTATGGAGACCGACTGCTGAGTTTAAAATTATTTAGTAGTGACTATGGATTAGCAAGCAGTTATTAGTAATTGACTACAATGATTCATTTTGTATTTACTTGTGGTAAGTCTACAAGCATTATTGGTTTTGCCTGAACTAGATTAAATCTTTCAAATGGTACAGTTTAAATGGCCAGACAAGATGGTGAAAATGCTAATAGGAAAGCATGGGGTAGTGATTTACCTTCCTCTGTCTCTGGTTGGGCACAAACCAGCATGCAGCGTGCAGCAAGTAGAAACAGACAGTTAGAGCAGTCACGTTACTTTAGAACTAGTGCCACAGAGATCAAACAGCTTAGTCAACAGTGATAACTTCATGCATTTAAACACACACACGCACACACACACACACACACAGGTGCACAGATCCAGATGCAAACTCCAAACAGAGTGGTAGAATAACTTTCCCAGAATGCTTTGCGAACTGAGGCAGTGTAACATGGAACATGGCTGCCGGTGTGGGGAGAGAAGCCCCCTCACAGATAATCATACTGAAGCCCCCCCCCCCCCTCACAGATAATCATACTGAAGGTTAACGTCCATTGCAATAGCTTAGGTTAATGTAGATGCAAGGGAATATGCACTTTGATTGTTATAACACGCATTTCAGAAAATGTGCTTTTCACCGTGCCAATAGAACTTTGCATAAATGTTAATTTGTGAGTGGCAGTACAGTTATCTCCATGTCCCATCTATGCTTGTATGTATGCTTGTATGTATGTATGTATGTATGTATGTATGTATGTATGTATGTACGATGCGTGAAAAATAAACCAGCATCTGATCTGATATCACCCATCAGTGCAGGGCAGAACCAAGTGGGCACTCAAAAACCAGAGGTAAGGGTAGAAATGAGAAATGGGATTGGGCATCAGAAGAGATTATATCAGTGCAAACAGGCCTGAGGAAGGCAGACACAATGACTTAGTTATTCAGTGCTGTGACTAAATAACAGCCATGCATTAACCCAGAATCACCCCATTAGACTGGATAGGACGTGTGTGGCACTCTGATGGCAAAGGCTAATCATGCGGCTTCCTAAAGCCCTTCTACTATGAGGCTGCGTGGTCTCTGCTGCCCCTTAGTGGAAGGAAAATGAAATGCAACCAGTAAAGCCCAACAGAGACCCTAAATCTACATTTATTTAATGTTTATTTAAACCAACATATTTCTCCCATGTGGAAAGGAAAGAATCTGTGTAGAGTAGAATACAATTTAAATGAGAGAAATAGCAGAGAGATCACTCTCACACACACAGAGAGAGAGAGAGAGAGAGAGAGAGAGAGAGAGAGAGAGAGAGGAGAGCAGATATATAACTGCACTGAGCTACTATACCACATTCATCTATGATGGAGACTGCATGGGGGGGGGGCATTACAGCACATGAGCAAACACCAAGCACAATGAACAGTCATGATCTCATCTCAGCAGGGAATAGAGCAATACTGTGCACAAAACATCAAACCCTGAGTTATCTAGGTTAAAACATCAAACCCTGAATTAAAACAGGTCAAGTTTAAGTTTAAGAAATCCTGCTTTGTGAAACACAACCCTGCCACACATCTGCATTAGTGGTGGCATTCCTCTGGCAGTGGATGGAGGAGAGGTGTGTAGAGATCACTCACACAGAGAGAGAGAGAGAGAGAGAGAGAGAGAGAGAGAGAGAGAGAGAGAGAGAGAGAGAGAGAGGTGTGTGGAGATCTCCTACCTTTGGTGGCACCGGCGGCTCCCAGGTGATAAATGGCGGCCAGCATGAGCCAGAAGGCCTTCTGCTCGTCAGCAGAGATGCCCAACACCTTCATCGCTGCCTGCAGCTTAGTGAACTGCTGCGCTGCCTTCTGCTTGTCTTCACTCTGGAGATGAAGAGAGAGTGAGAAAGAGTGAGAAGAGTAGAGTGTGTGTGTGTGTGTGTGTGTGAGAGAGAGAGAGGGAGAAGAAATCCAGAGTATGGTGTGTATACTATAACGGGGTTTAACAGTGCAGTAGAATCATGTGAGACAGTACCAAAAAGGAAAACGAAGTAAAAATGATTTCTTTGTTCACTGTGAAGCACTGGTATATCAGATTAGATGTGCGTGGAACACCTGAACACACACACACACACACACACACGTATCCCTACCTTAGTGGGGGGCATGATCCCAAAGGCACTGCTTTCTGCAAAGTGGTTAAAGTGGAGCTCTGTCCTGTCAAAGCCACAGAGAGATGCTGTCAGTCTCCACAAACACACACAACACAAACACACACAGCACAAACACACACAACACAAACAGCACAAACACACACAACGCAAACACACACAGCTCAGACACACACAGCACAAACACACACAGCTCAGACACAAACAGCACAAACACACTCAGCTCAAACACACACAGCTCAAACACACACAGCTCAGACACACACAACTCAGACACACACAGCTCAGACACACACAACTCAGACACACACAGCACAAAAACACACCACCCAAGAAATACTGCCCCTCCCCTCCCCACCCTGATCCCCACTGCCACTACACATCAGGGGAAACATTATTCCTGCAAAAGAACACCAAACCGATAAGGAAGATAAGACAGCAGCCAACTCAGTCCAGAGGTCCTAGCTCTCTGTCAGCAGTCTGGGTCTGGCTCTAAGCAAGCGTAGATAGATAGATACCATCTGTGACAGATCAGGGACCTGAGTCTAGCTCTGAGCAGAAGTAGATAGATAGATACCATCTGTGACAGATCAGGGACACATCCATTCCTCTGAGGCATCCGAGGCATGATCCCTCACCAATTAGAATGATACACCTTTGTAATGGGGCCCTGATCTGGTGCAAATAAGTCATATCTGAAGATGGTTATAAGGGACAGAGTTCAGAGTCTCTGGGTTGGTCTAGGTCCTTCGTTTATTGATTGACCCTACTAGAAGGTTTGGGTCTACTAACACCAATCATGTTTTTAGATCTGGTCTTCACTGGCTGCTGAGACTGCTAGAAGGTTTGGGTCTGCTAGCATTACTAATGATTTTAGTCTTGATCTTCACTGATTGCTGAGACTGCTAGAAGGTTTGGGTCTGCTAGCATTACTAATGATTTTAGTCTTGATCTTCACTGATTGCTGAGACTGCTAGAAGGTTTGGGTCTGCTAGCATTACTAATGATTTTAGTCTTGATCTTCACTGATTGTTTAGTCCTCCTAGCATCACTCATGACTCACTTGAGTGATCCGTCTGCTCCAGCCATCATGTAGTAGAAGATGTTAAAGGTGGACTCTGCCTCCGGCCGCCGTGCTACCCGCAGCTTCTCCAATAACATCGTCTGATAAAGAAGAGTGACAACTTATCAACCAATCATTAAAAGGCATTCTATTTTCTACCTAATGAAATATGTGTGGGGGGTATTTTTGTGTTTAGAGGCATCCTACCATCAAGGCCTATTACATGTATGTATTTTATCATAAACAGAAGAGAAGGATTTGATCAAGTTATCTGGCTATGCTGTGTGTGCTTCTCTGGCTGAGGCTCTTACTTGAATGGAGGCAGATGCCACCTGTCCGGCCTGGTCAAAGTCCAGGAAGACAATGTGGGAGAAGTGACTGGCATTACTGTTCATGGCCGTCGAGCCGTTCCCAAACGCCTCCAGGATGGTGTAGACGGCCTGCCACTTCTCCGCTGCGGAGAACACAGAAAGCATCGAAGAACAGTTCTAGATCAGAGACTATCGTATAGTTAAGGGAAAAACCTGAAGACCATGCTTATCAATAGATTCGACCGTTGAGAAATCAGGTTTGGTGCAACCTCACTTTACATTTATTCATTGAGCTAATATTCATATCTTATGAACTTAGAGTATCAGCCTTCCTCAGCATATATGCCCCCTGGGCATCGAACCCAGGACCAGCATGCAGGCTCTTTCTCAGTCCTCATCATTTCATCGCCTTGACACACATTAACTGATGCCTGAGTCTATTTACATTCACATGAAAGTGATCCACCTGTACATATTTAGCAGACACTGCCATCCCTTGCGACATAGAGTGCAGGTAAGCTATGTGTTTAATCACTATGTGTGCTGGACATCCCTGCGCTCCCTACTTTGACACATAAGGCGTTCACTGTGAGAGGCTAGAGCTCACCCACCGGAGTAGGCTTTGCCTGTACTACCAGCAATGGATACCAGGTGCTACACCAGAGCAACTTATAGTACAGGTATGCATGTGTGCTCCCTACATATTGAATCCACGACCTTGTTGTTGTTATTGTTGTTGTTGTTGGCAACTTTAAATGGCCCCCCCTTGTCTGTGCCCCCTGCATACACAGTAAGTTCTGACTCTACCGTCTATCTGACCCACCAGAGTAGACTTTGCCTGGGCTGCCAGCGATGGACACCAGGTACTGCACCAGGTGCTGGCTGTTTGTGGTCTTGCCGCTGCCCGTCTTGCCCAGCAGCACGATGGACTGGTCCTGGCGCGTGGTCAGCAGGTTGCGGTACGCCGTCTGCGCCACGCCGTAGATGTGTGGCGCCGTGTCCTCGCGACGACAGCCTTTAAACATGTGCATCACCTGAAGGGAGAGATTACATTCGTTTTACACGAGAGGCCTACAACAGCCCTAAAACATGTTCATCACCTGAAGGGAGAGATTACAGTAGTTTTACACGAGAGGCCTACAACAGCCCTAAAACATGTTCATCACCTGAAGGGAGAGATTACAGTAGTTTTACACGAGAGGCCTACAACAGCCCTAAAACATGTACATCACCTGAAGAACTACAACGGCTTGTAAACATGTGCGTCACCTGGGAGGAGAACACAGTTACAGCATATAACAACTACAGACCTTAAACATTACCTGAGAGGCAAACACAACACCTGCACCTGAGGGGACATTTCAGTAAGGATGTGTACAAGGACAATAGTGGCGTCTCCCACAGGTCTAAGCACACAGTACAAAAATGAACAACACAGCAACATACCCTACCCTCACTTTAGACATTGAAATCAAAGATTTAAGAGAGACTAAAAGGATGCTGGCTTCCGTCATGGCGGCCGGTACCTTCTCGGAGTACATGGCGGGGGCGGTGACGGGGTTGATGACCAGCAGGTTGGGCCCGGCGTAGGTGTGCATGAGGTTCCCTCCGTAGCGCTGGCGCAGCGAGTGCATGACGCTCGACTCGTTCAGGTAGGGCAGAGACGACAGGTCCTCCACGCGGTCATGAGACGGGGGGTTGGCCTGGGGAAGAGGTGGAGATGGACACCTGGGTTTACGGCCGTCATCGCTTCATCCGCAATGATGCTTTAAACATTTAACATTTATTTACAAGAGGCATCCACCTGAAGGCAGCTTCAAGTGCTGATAGGGTACACATTTATAACAGTATGAAGTAAAATATAATGTATCAATATCAGTAGAAAGTAAAGTGCCATGAATGAATATCAGCATAAAGTATAATTTAATGTATCAATATCAATATAAAGTATAGTATAATGTATCAATATCTCTATAATGTATAGTATAATGTATCAATACCACTGTAATGTATAGTATAATGTGTCAATATCACTATAATGTATAGTATAATGTATGGATGTCTGTATAATTGTGGAAACTGAATGCTTTTGGCACCTTGTTATTTTGCTCCACCATCAGGAAACTGAGAGAAACTGAATGATATAATTCTAAAAGCTAGTGTCTTTTCTGGTTTGGGTTTGTATTTTTTGACATCATAACACCACTCTTATAATAGCCCGAGATGCCTGTGTGTTGGAGCCATCACTGGCAGTGCAGCATCTCAATGTTGATTCTCACACACGCTTCACAGCTTTGCCCTCACATCCCCACCCGCCCCCCCCGGCAGACCGCTCTGGGCTCCATGTCCTGCTGATCTGGGCATCACAGATGGGCCTCAATATGGACACAGTCCCTGGGACATCACAACCAGCACAGCGAGGCGCTGTTCACGGCCCGGTTCCCACAAATTCAATCCGGTTTTCAGATAACTGACTGGCCAGCCACAAGCCCCACACATGGGTTACGTCTCCAGAAATATTATTTAACGGCTGTGCTTATGTCACACTGGCTGCTGCCAGACAGGGTGTTCGAGCAGAAGCGTTGTGCAACTGGACAAATCAGACAGCAAGCAGTTCTGGAAGAGGTCCGGCCCTGATAAGATGGAGACCAGTGCCAGGTCCATTCAGGAGTTGGCGGTCATGTGGTGATTACTTGAGTGCAACTGGCCAAAGCATCCGTGTACAGCCCTGTCATGCCTCAGAGATTATTTTGATTATGTGTAGCTGCCTGTGTTATTTAAAGACTAAGATGAGGTTGGAGATATTACACACTGATATTATCGATTCCTTGTATGTCTGACATGCAGGAAATTGACAATAAAGCTACTTTGACTTTGACTTTGACTTTGACTGACCCTTCACCACTTCTCCACTGGTGTGTAAAGCCGGCTCTCAAACTCTACATTTGTTTCCCCTAAAACACACTAAAACACATCAAATAGATCCCCTTCATTTGTACTGCAGCTCATTTGAACTGTGAAACAGTTGCGTTGCAATGGCAACTTTTCAATTCAAAACAATTACTGTACAAATATGATTAGCTAAACGAGTTTTATGGTGTTCATAAAGTACTGTGACCTAGCTTACTTAAACTGTAAGGTTGTAATATCTAAGATTATAATATCTAAAGCAGCACAAACAATATTGTGTGCTACACAAATTAACACAAACAGAAAGAATTGGCAATGGAAGTTTACTACATAAACTGAGGGCGTTTTGGGGTAGTTGGGGTAGTTGGGGTGTTTTGGGGTAGTTGGGGTGTTTTAGGGTAGTTGGGGTGTTTTGGGGTAGTTGCTAGCGTGACGCAGGTTGTGGTAGTGAGCTCAGGGCCACAGCTCACCTTCTCCACGTCATCCTCGTCCACGTCCAGCAGGGACCCGTCATGTTCCAGCCGGATCTTCACTTTGCCCTCGGGCAGACTGCCAGCCTCTGTCTTCAGCAGGGTCGCTACGGAAGACAAACAAACAAACAAAGAAAAAATAAAGAGCTTATGCTGTGAACTGGGTTAGTAATTATTGGATTATTTGTGTTGTTGCACACCACACTGCAATCCACAGGCCTGCAACCTTTACTCAGCAGACCAGACCTCAACGAAAGAATTCTGATAGTGATTTCTGTGTGGCAAGCGTGCTGAACCAACCTAGGGAGAAGCCATCCTTGTGGACCAGCCATACTTTCTCTGTGCCGTACCACGCCTTCTCCGCAGTAATCTGCTCCTCCGTCTTCACCTGTGGGAGAGAGAGGCACTGGAGTCAGTATAGAGCAGTGGATCACTCCCACTGGACCAGCGCCGCTCACACTTGGAGTGTCTTTTTCACCGCAGTGACGTTAGAACCGTCCCAGGAGCTTTCTCACTCTGGTCTGATCTGAATGTCTGGGTGTGTTCATAAACTCAACCTGGCACTCTGAGAATGGAATGACGCTCTGTAGTTGGAAAAAACAGAGCGTTCCATCTTTCTACATATTTACAGACTTCAGATCAAAATGGACATTACACAAACAGCCGTGTTTGCAATTGGGTTTCCGTTTTATTCAAGAACTTGACAACAGTGAGGATAATGAATACTATGTAGGGCATGATGTTGAATGACTAATTATCCTCTGTAATTCTCCCTAAGTCCACAGCTGTTGAACTTTTTTTTCACGCTCTGAACGCCGCCTCTTCATCTGGAGTGCCCAGAGTTTGCTCGGAACTGTGACACTCCGAAAAACTGAACCACACTTCCAACAGCATTCCGAAATTCAGGAGTGGCAGTTAGGGAAGGCACAGTTTGAGATCGGACATGGATCTGGTGCAGATATGGTCCTGAACCAGAATATGTCTACATGCCAAAACCGGGCAAGTGCTGTTGCAGAGTAAGCCCCAATGTGCCCAGACCTATGAGAGGTCATGCATCAGTTCAAGCTCAGACATATCTCCTATTACACACACACACAAAACAAACAAACAACAACAAGACTTCAAAACAATCACCGTTCACGAACACACCTGTGGGAACGCAGGTTATCCCTGACCACACATCTGCGATTCCATGCTCATACTCAAGCTCTGCGTCTGCATCAGTATGTGTGCCACTTCCTCCCAATAAAAAAAGCCCTTCTATTCTTCTCTATTGCGCTCTCAGATCTAAGCGCCGTGGAGAGAGTGCTTTAACGACGGAGATAAACACATAAGAGTCTCTACTTAAGCGGGCACGGGCGCATCCCCTCATTCTCCAAATTGGCAGGGGCGATAACGGGCCACTCCAGATGGCGCACTCTAAAGGGATAATTGGGAAATAAATTACAGATGAAGAGCAGTGCGAGGAACAATGCCGTGGATTATGGGTAGGGGAGGAGGTGGGCGGCGCTGCCCAGTAATGTGACACCAGCACTCGGAGCAGCTTTGAAGCATTGTGTTTTTTTTTGTCAGAGATGCGACCAGGTGCAGCTGTTCCTGTGCGGCTTTCCGCATGGCTGCGTCGCCATTGGATAGGAGCGCGAAGGATTGGGTTACAGACCACGCCCACTCCACCCCACAAGTGTGGCCGCATGTCTGCCGCCTACCACACAGCAGAGCACGGCCAGTAGCCACGCCGTCATGGAGACACGAGTGTTCCTGAGGAGATGAGGATATTACTGAGTGTCATGGAGACTCGAGTGTTCCTGAGGAGATGATGATATTACTGAGTGTCACTCAGAGCCTCTGAGCTGTGGTAGGTCTACTGCTCTAACGGTGGATGGATGGATAAGGTTACTGTAGAGACACTCATGAATTAGACATACAGCATCCCAACAAGAAAAAAAACACACACATCTGAATTACAGCGCCATGCATCATCACTGCAACACCACCCATTAAAACTGATCTGCACATTAAAACCCACTCGAGTTCGTTATATGAAATAAAATCCACACCATGCATCAAACAACCCAGGTTCAGGCCAGGCCAACCCAGGTTCAGGTCACTGAACTTCACTAAAGAATAGGCTGGTATCTGCTATTATTTGAATGAAATCCAGTCCACACCATGCATCAATATTTTATCTGACAGGAATTTCATGTGGTCTCAGTGTGATGTTCAGTGGTCTCACACTAACACAGCTATCCACATACAAACACACCCACACACAAACATAGCTATCCATATACAAAACACACACACAAACACATCACTCAGGTGAGCAGAGGTCACATGACTCAAAGGCGGGACCAGACCTTGGGTTGAGCAGCTGCCTGGTGAGCTGCCTGCAGGAGGGCCACAGGATCCTCCTCCACCTTAGCCTGGAAGGGGCAGGGGTCAGCTAGAGGTCAACAACTAGTTCACTTTCAGCAGGTATACCTAAATCTCACACACATGCACACTACGAACCACAGACACACACACCACCCCACCAACCCTCGCCTTCACACCACTTCAACTGAGTCCACTGCACACATGCACACGAGGACAGTACTGATCCCTCGAGAAGCTGCAGCTCAGAAGAGCTTACAGTGGTCCTATCAGCTACTATGTCCCATGACTGGGTGTTTCCATCATAATCAGAGTGAAGTTGTTAGATTTGTCCACAGTGTGGGACAGCCCTTACTGCAGGCAGTGCAGACATGGATCCAGCCCTGGTCTGGTGCAGGGGGCTGTGATCAGAGCCTGATCTGGTGCAGGGGGCTGTGATCAGAGCCTGATTAGACCCTGATCTGGTGCAGGGGGCTGTGATCAGAGTCTGATTAGACCCTGATCTGGTGCAGGGGGCTGTGATCAGAGCCTGATTAGACCCTGGTCTGGGGCAGGGGGCTGTGATCAGAGTCTGATTAGACCTAGATCCATTTCAGGGTTAAGTGCTAAGGTTTAACACTGACATGAGGGCAGAGTGGGAAAGGATCAAGATCGGTCTTACAGAGAGGTGTTAGACACTGTAGCCCAACCAAAAGCGAAAACACAGCACACACACACGCTCACAGCAGAGTACCTTGGGTGCCTTGGCAGAAGCAGAGCCGTTGGCCTAACGAACCAGTCAGAAGTAGCAGCGTAACACACAACACAGGAGGGAGAGGGAGAGGGAGAGGGAGAGGGAGGCAGAGATCAGCAAGAGCACAGAACAGAAACACCAAGTCCACACACACACACACACACACACGCACGCACGCACGCACGCACGCACGCACGCACGCACGCACGCACGCACGCACGCACGCACGCACGCACGCACGCACGCACGCACGCACAGAAGAGGAGGAAGAATGAAAAGACTATGCATCATTTTCTAATGAATGTGTCCCTTTTATGTGAAAGTACACTCTTACTTCACTATGGATGAGGAAACTTGAACAATGGATGATAGCCAAAAGATAAAAAATAAATTGTGCAATTATTTTTATCAGCCATAAAATACACACAGAAGAGGAAAGGAAGGGGATGAAAATAACTGGTTGTTCGCCGCTCTGCTGACTATGGCTGGGGGTTATTGCCCCTCTGCTGACTATGGCTGGGGGTTACTGGTTAGGATCGCCTTCCTCTGCTCAAGATTAGATGTCTGGGTCAGATTCCCTGTTGGTCGGCATCCAGACTGGAATCCCACAGCTGAATGAAAGGCCAGGGTAATTAGCAGACTGGGTGCCTTGGATTTTCATTCTGCTTGGGGATTACTTGTGAGATTGGTTAAGATATAACCCAGTCCACACTCCGTCCAGTAATCTGAGTCTATGGGCCTCACATCTCTGGTCCACAGAGCACTAGTCTCCCTATTTCTGTCAATTAAGTAAGATATTCTCTGGGCTTAACTGAGGTTAAATTACGTTAAAGAGGTTAAACTGAATCTTATTGACTTATAATGAACAATTAAACCTAACAAATCAAAACCTTTTTGTATTCCTTGCTGTCAACAAAGTGCCAACAAAATGATCTGTTGACTCATGAGAGCCCATCGACATGAAGCTGGAGCCAGAGACACCATTTTGGAAGCTTTGCAAATACGAACACCCTTCCTACCGGACAAACAAGTGGGGTAGAACGAACAGGGAAGAAAAGTAGGGAGCTTACGGAGTTCAGAGGGACTAAACTCTGTATATGTTTGCAAAACGGACACATTCAGGCCTGTCATATAACTGAACCTATAGACACAGACTCAAAGTCTGTCCTTTTCAAACACCTCTGCATTCCCAGCCTTGCAAGCATCATGTGATAAGCGTATGAAGGTACATATAGACATTCATGACCCCAGAAGCGTATGAAGGTACATATAGACCCTATAGACATTCATGACCCCAGAAGCGTATGCAGGTACATATAGACCATATAGACATTCATGACCCCAGAAGGCGTCTGCCTCCAAAATGCAGGATCTAATGCAGTGACCACAGACAGTAACACGAGTAACGCGATCAAACAGCCATTCATACGGATCAGCTCAAGGGTGCCCTGCTCATGCTAACCACCACGGAGTGTGGAGTCCACACACACACACACACACACACACACACACACACACACACACACACACACACACACACACACACACACACACACTGCATCTGGGTTAGCAAAAGACATGGGATCTATTCCCAGCCTAGAGGGCAACTGGTTCTGAATTGGATAGCTCTGGCTCTGGATCTGTGGTTCTGGCGAACCCAGGCCCGGTCCTCAGCCAGGTCCACTCCAGAGCTGCTATCTGAACCGGGTCGTGTGGGATGTAAACTGAGAAGCATCTGTCTAACTCAAGCGAGGCCGAGCAACGCAGACAGCACACACACACAGACGACGCCCCCCCCCCCCCCCCCGAACACACACACACAGACCCCCCCCCCCCCCAACACACACACACACACAGATGCCTGGCTCCAAACTCAGCAAGAACACAGAGCAAGAGAACACGCAGGGGGGGGGGGGGGCAGAGGAAGATAAAAGGAGAAGGAGAGGTAGAGAAAGAGACGTAGAGGGAGAGAGACAGGGAGAGAGACAGAGAAAGGGAGAGAGAGAGAGAGAAAGGGAGAGAGAGAGAGAGAGTGAGAGCGAGAGAAGATTAAATTACAGGAGTCTTTGCGATGGCGAGGACCTCCTTGAGACGATTGTGGTTGTCCTCTGTGGGGACCAGTGATAGCGCCACCTACAGGCAGAAGCCCCCAACACGTGAGAACAGAAATCCTTTCCAAGAGACAGATGTTGACAACACCCGTATGACACACGTGTCTGCTACACAACAACCAGGACCCAACCATGCTGAACAGAATAGTTCTGGCTGAGCAGGATGAAGGGCCTAAACCTCTGGGCTTCTTCTCTTCTCTACTCTCAGTGTAGACTATAACCCAGCCCACCCCAGACTCTAACCCACCCCACCCCACACTCTAACCCACCCCACCCCAGACTCTAACCCAGCCCACCCCAGACTCTAACCCAGCCCACCCCAGACTCCACCCCACCCCAGACTCTAACCCAGCCCACCCCAGACTCCACCCCACCCCAGACTCTAACCCACCCCACCCCACACTCTAACCCACCCCACCCCACACTCTAACCCACCCCACCCCAGACTCCACCCCACCCCACCCCAGACTCTAACCCACCCCACCCCAGACTCCACCCACCCCACCCCACACTCTAACCCACCCCACCCCAGACTCCACCCCACCCCAGACTCCACCCCACCCCACCCCAGACTCCACCCCACCCCACCCCAGACTCCACCCCACCCCACCCCAGACTCCACCCCACCCCACCCCAGACTCCACCCCACCCCACACTCTAACCCACCCCACCCCACACTCTAACCCACCCCACCCCACACTCTAACCCACCCCACACTCGGGCCAACAGTGGGAGGCATTATGTCAGTCAGGCGTTATGAGGGACACTCTCCCCAACCCAAGGAGCTCCGTATCCAATTGGACACTAACAACATTGAGACCCATTTTGTGGGCCACTGAAATGATAACATGTACACACACCCAAACCCCCCCGACACACACACACACACACACACACACACACACACACACACCTGTGGGGTGAGGCCCTGAGTGTTGCCTGCGGTGGGTTTTCCAGTCGGGGCAGCAGGAGCACGAGAGGCTGCTTTCACCTACATACCAACGTCACACACATAGAGATCCACAAACAAACACACACACACACACACACACACACACACACACACACACACACATACATCAGTGAGAGGAGGTATGAGGCACACTATACCCTCTGTCTGGGTGATACCAGGCCCAACACCAGGATAAATACAGTAAATCACGTTCGAGTAATGCATGTTGACGCTTGAATAAACACCATCCAAAGCACGACAGCATTCCATGCATAGTGCACAACGTCTAAGTAAACACAAGAGTGTTTCTCGGAAAGGTTTAGTTTACCCACGTGACGACATTTCCCTTGTTCAGATCATTTCCTGGTTTTAAGATGTGTTCTCATGCCAAAACCAACACAGCCAGCACACAGCAGAACAAGCAGAGCGACCAGAGACTAACAGTGATGTATGTGGGCTAGGGTTTAGTCCATCAAGACTCAAAAACTCAACTCACACACCGTTCAAGCGTATTAGTTACAATGATCAAACGAAACAAACTGTTAAATCTACAGATTAAAAAAAATGCCAAAATATTAATACCTGCACACAAAGCTTAAAAGTGAACTTTGAAACAGCGCACTTTTTGTTTTGTTTTATTCTTTAAAGTTTATCAGTCACAGTCTTCACAACCTACGACTGTTCATGCTTGTACATTTGACTGGACACATTTCAGCTCTAATGGTCCAACTGTAATACCTGCACACGGGAGATGCATGTGGGTTCCTCCAGCGGGCATCAGGGTGTTAAGTCTGTTAGCATGCAGTCAGGGGGCAGGCAGGGGGCAGGCAGGCTGGTTGAACTCTACCTCAGGCTTCCGCACAGAAGAGGGGCGCACAGGGATGAACCCAGCAGGGGGCGCCAGAGGGTCGGGTTTGGGAGAGGGGATGAACCCCGCCACGGGGGCGAAGGGGTCCTTTTTGAGGGGGGGGATGAAGCCGGCCGGAGGGGCCAGGGGGTTGGGCTTTGGGGTGGGTATGAACCCCGTGGGTGGAGTTAACGGGTTGGGTTTGAAAGCGGGGATAAAGCCGGGAGGCGGGGACAAGGGGTTGGGTTTGGGGGCAGGAATGAACCCTGCTGGGGGTGCGAGGGGGTCCGGTTTGGGTGTCGGAGCAGGGGCAACAGAAGCTTGTGCTGGGCCAGGAGTAGGTGCAGGAGTAGGAGCAGGTGTGGGTGCAGGTGTGGGTGCAGGCGTGGGTGCAGGCTGGGCCTCTTCCGTCTCCTCCGCAGTCTTCTGCGCCTCCTCTTCCTCCCTGCGCTCAGAGGCGCGGGTCCGTGGCCGGTGCTCCTTGCTCCTGGCTCGGCCCATGAGACTGGCCAGGCCCATGGAGATATCATCCTTTTCCTGCCTGCCGGGGCCCTTCACGCCCTTAGGAACAGAGGTGGTTGCTGCTGCTGCTGCTGCTGCTGGGGTTGGGGTTGGGGTAGGGGCAGGCTTGGGTGTCTCTGCAGAGGCCTCCTGGGCCTCCCTCCTCCCCAGCCTCCTCAGTGTTATCCCCTTCATGCCGTCGGCTGGACTGCTGCCCTGGGCCGGGCCACTGCTGGTGCTGGTGCTGGTGTTACTGGTGCTACTGGTGGTGTTGGTGCTGGTGGGCTTCCCTTCTGCTGAAGCGTCTGAGTTGCTCGGGGGCAGGCGGAGGCGGGGGGGTGGAGACGGACTCCTCCTCCTCTGGCCGGCGTCCGGGACAGCTGCGTCTGACCCCGGGCCACGAGAGGCCTGAGACTGAGACTGAGACTGAGGCTGAGGCTGAGGCTGAGCCTGAGCACTTAGACTGACCTCACTGTCCGACTGCAGTCCAGACAGAAACCATACAAGGGTATAAAGAATATGGAAGCATGAAACACTGGTTATTTGCCAGATACCACCACCTTTTCTCCATTTAAGACTGCAGATAGGAATGGTGTGGTTCCTTGATCATTTTTATATCTTTCGTCTTTAACTTTTTTTCTTTACAAAGTCAGGAACCAAACTAAGGGTGCAATCACAGTTGTGTCTTTACATGAGGGAAATAGAGGTTAATACGAATGTGAGAGAAGTTGAAACACCTAAACACTAAAGGCCCTGCTAATCTATTAGTGGAACAGATCTTCAATCTCGCCTCAAACTTAACCATGTTCTGTACTGCATTTTCCAAAAGCGCCGTTGATCAATCACCGTGGTAACCATAGTAGAGAGTGTTTAAAATGATCATTTAACTAGGTCGTTTTTCAAGGACGCTTTCGGGAAACGCACCCCTGGACAGCTGGTTCCACAGAGGCAAGATCACCAGCTGATGGCTATGGTGAAAACAGACCACTGCGTCTGTGCCTGCTCTCTGAGCCGAAGAAAGGGAGTGCAGCTACCCATGACGTACACACACACACACACACCCCACCCCACCCCACCCCAGACAGAGAAACCAGGCCATAGTGTGCCAGGTGCCCTCCTTTTCCACTCTCCTGGGAGGCCGAGTGGATGCCAGCGGCCTCAAAGAACTATATAACGCCTCAGTTCTCTCCACTGCCTCCGCTACAACTGATAGGGCCTATCAGACCTTACAACCTGTGTAGAGAGAATACCTCGAGGACACTGAAGGACCCGAAAGAGTGGTTTGTGAAACCTGTAATCTGTGTGTTCTGTATAGTACAGTGCAGTGGTTTGTGAAACCTGTAATTTGTGTGTTCTGTATAGTACAGTGCAGTGGTTTGTGAAACCTGTAATCTGTGTGTTCTGTATAGTACAGTGCAGTGGTTTGTGAAACCTGTAATCTGTGTGTTCTGTATAGTACAGTGCAGTGGTTTGTGAAACCTGTAATCTGTGTGTTCTGTATAGTACAGTGCAGTGGTTTGTGAAACCTGTAATCTGTGTGGTCTGTATAGTATAGTACAGTGCAGTGGTTTGTGAAACCTGTAATCTGTGTGGTCTGTATAGTACAGTGCAGCTAGTGGAATCACACATTTACATTTAGTCATTTAGCAGACGCTTTTTATCCAAAGCGTCGTACAAAGGGACGTCACATCTCAGAGACTTACGTCTGAGGCTCTGGAAGCGGGCGGGACGTCTTTAACCTAAAGGGGAAGAAGGCTGACCGTTAATCAAGCCCAGCGTGAAGGCTGGGGATGGGAGCCCATGAGCTGCCCAACACACCGGATGGTAGGAGCTACATCATGCTCTCAGTGTAGCATAATGCTATCCCTCTTCAGTGAGTTTGGTTTCAGAAATAGAAATGAACAGACCTGTATGCGTCAGACTCATCTCGAGCTACTAAACTAGAGCACGACTTTAAGTCGCTGTGAGGTCTGGCTTAAGACATTAGTAAATCAACATCTATGGTGAGAGCAGTCCAGACAATCGGATATTCACTGACCTAATTTCAAAGTCATTCTGCAGTTGTAATACTACAAAAAACAAAAGCGTCATAGGCATGCAGTGTGGACTATGACTTAAGCACACCAAATCATGCATGGAACAAAACCAAACCTCCCTTTTTGTCCCAGAATGAAAAGCGTGATGAGAAAGCCATGACTGACGCCCACAGGTCATAGGCAGAGAGGGAGAGCAGAGACAGGAGACGGAGAGGAGGAGAGGAGGAGAGGGAGAGAGACAAAAAGAAAGAAAAAAAGAAAGAGAGAGAAGAAAGAAAGAGAAGATAGAATAGAAGAGAAGGGAGGAAAAATGGAGAAAGGAAGAGAGAAAGAATGAAAGAGAAAGAAAGGAAGAGAGAAAGAGAGAGAGAAAGAATACAAGAGAAGGGAGGGAAAATGGAGAGAGGATGAGAGAGAGGAGAGTTGGAGGAGAGATGGAGGAGATGGAGGAGAGGTGGAGGAGAGATGGAGGAGAGGTGGAGGAGAGATGGAGGAGAGATGGAGGAGAGATGGAGGAGAGATGGAGAGAGAGAGGAGAGATGGAGGAGAGGGAGGAGAGGTGGAGGAGAGATGGAGGAGTTGGAGGAGAGATGGAGGAGATGGAGGAGAGATGGAGGAGAGTTGGAGGAGAGATGGAGGAGAGGTGGAGGAGAGATGGAGGAGAGATGGAGGAGAGGTGGAGGAGAGATGGAGGAGAGATGGAGGAGAGAGATGGAGGAGAGATGGAGGAGAGGTGGAGAGGCTGGTCTTCCCACTAGAGGTCAAACAGACAGCGGCGGGGCGCTAGGACCATGCGGCGCAGGACAGGGCACACAGCGTGACATGGACAGCTATGGAAGACAGAAGAGAGCAGCGGGAAACAGCTCCGTTACCAGGACATGGACATTACTAGGACACACAGGCCTGCCTCAGGCTTCAAAGGCTTTCACTCAGCCATTAACAAAACTGGGCTGGAGCATCTGAACCTCACTACTAAAACATGTATTTTTAATAAGTTGTAATTGTTTGAAAGCATGTCACTACAAATCCTACAGATTTTACAGTGTATTTCAAAAAAATACAAAATCTACCCTGGATTTGATGTACTGAATATGAGTCAAGAGAAGGCTGCATCATAGAAAATAGCCTCTTGTCATGCCAGCATTTTTAATCTGCAGCCTAAGTGTGTCAACAGTCCTCTCTCTCTCTCTCTCTCTCTCTCTCTCTCTCTCTCTCTCTCTCTCTCTCTCTCTCTCCTCTCTCTCTCTCTCTCTCCCTCTCTCTCTCCCTCTCTCTCTCCCTCTCTCCCTCTCTCTCTCCCTCTCTCCCTCCCTCCCTCTCTCTCTCTCTCTCCCTCTCTCTCTCTCCCTCTCTCTCTCTCTCCCCTCTCTCTCTCTCCCTCTCTCTCCCTCTCCCTCTCTCCCTCCCTCCCTCCCTCTCTCTCTCTCTCTCTCCCTCTCTCTCTCTCCCTCTCTCTCTCTCTCCCCCTCTCTCTCTCTCCCTCTCTCTCCCTCTCTCTCTCTCCCTCTCTCTCTCTCCCTCTCTCTCCCTCTCCCTCTCTCTCCCTCTCCCTCTCTCACAGACATGTTTAGCAGCTTTCAATCTGACCAGATGTACTTGATGGGATTCTTTCACTTCTCTCTTTACAGAAGTGATCTAAAACTATCAAAAATCTTTTATAACAAGCCATAATGACGACTAACTGACAAGTTTACAAGGTTTCAGACCAACTCCAGCTGAACATTGTCCTGAATATGGCCCCCTAAGAGCTCTCCACTAACTCAAACCCATTTTATCACATTCGGTGTGAATACATTGACGTGAAAGCCACAGAGGAAAGCAAGTTATCCTGCGACGATCTTTAAAAGCAAGGCTGGCAACCCTCAACTACACTACTTCCAAAAAGCACCAGCAAATAAAACATGAGATGTTAGGATTTAAAACCCTGTACTTTAAATCTGGTGAGAGTTTAACATATTGCACTGTGTAGAAGCTGAATTCTACCACTAGTGTAGCGCATGCCCTAAATGTGAACAACATGCAGTGCCTAATCTGGTCTAAGTGTTTCAAACAGCCGCCCGCCACCCAACAACAACATGTGCAGAGGCACTAGCACACACACACACACACACACACACACACACACAAACACCCTCTCAAGCCCTAAATACATTTTTTTTCTTCTTATTTAAAACGTTTCAACAAAGCTGACCTTACTTTCAGCGATTAGTTCAAACCCTACAGGCTAGTGCATATCATCCGTAACGCTGAACTGCGATCAGCTCCTCTGCCCCAGCATGTTGCACCATCTCTGGCCAAGCTTTCATCAGCGCCCTCTCCTATAAATAGGGCCCGCGGCGGGGCAGGGCCCTCAGCTCCCTAGCCTGGCCTCGCTCTCTACTGGGAACCCAAGTGCTCTTATCTTCCCCTCTCGACCGGCACTCCAGGGCTAAACATGCTGCCCCGCAAAACCCCCACGGCTCTCAGAGGCCTGTTACCTGCTCTCCAGTGCTGCGCGCCGTGCACCAGGGCTTCCACACGAGGACAAGCCCAGGGGTAGAGGGTCCAACTGGGGGTAGTCCGTGGCTGGTACCGGAGGGTGAGGGCAGAGTCAGCAGTAGGTGGATACGGGGGGCGATTCCGCAGAGGAGTGTACACACGCTGAGCTCAACGCCAAGACGCACACAGGGAAGGAGGGGGGTGTGTGTGTGTGTGTGTGTGTGTGTGTGTGTGTGTGTGTGAGGGGGAAGTAGTGGGACAGCTGCAAGGGCCAGGGGGGCTATAAATAGAAGACAAACAGAACCATGGCAGCCCCCTTCTCTCGTCACGCCAAGAGCTCAGTGCTTCAGCAAGGGGCTCAAACTTGACAGATCCCTCAGCAGAAGACCAAGTCTTGGGTACAGAGACAAAAGCAAAACAAAAACATTTGTGAGAGTCAGTGTGTGTGAGCGCATGTTTGTATGCGTGTATATTACACTTAAATAGCTATGTAAAGCAAAAAAGTTAAACTTAAAAACGTTTCCAAAGCCATTGGAACGTACAACCTTAAAGTACCAGGCTCTGACTTCATCAGCAGGCTGGACAGGCGGAGTTAAACACACACCACTGAGGCTGCCACAGCCAAGTCGCTCTCAACTCACACACCTACCATAAGGAAATTCAGTTCCTCCACAGCACAGTTCCCCTACAACACAGTTCCTCCACACCACAGTTCCCCTACAACACAGTTCCTCTACACCCGAGTTTCGCCTCCCCACAGCTCCTCAAAATGTGTTGGGGCTAGTTTAAAAAGAGACTTAAAAGACATTTCTTAACTACTTACATTATATGCTTCTTCCAAAATTGCTTTTCTTAGCCATTATAACTATCTGTGACAACAACATCCATGACAACATTATAAGGTGCATTCATTAATTTCATTGTGCCAGAAATTGCACACTGCTACCACAAGGGGGCCAAGGGTATCAACACATTCAAAAGGACTTACAAATGACTCAAACCACAAGGAATCCTACCTACAAAGAAATGTATGCGTGTGTGCGTGTATGTTAGTGTGTGTGTGTGTGTAAACAACTTGCATGGAAATATGTGAACACGCTAACAGAGACAGCAGGGCAGCTGATTATTTGTAATGGGAATGGCACATCGAAACAATCCTCAATTTGTACCATAGAAACCAGCAGAAATCTAGTCCTCCTGCTTCGTGCAGACACTGAGATGATAGGAGTTGACATGATATCACGCAGTGCAGCAGGCCATAGCTGTACAGGGGCCCCACACACATGGGCCTCCCGAGTGCTGAATGGTGGAGGGTGATCAGTCAGTTGTTGGGTCACAGTGAGAACACCAAAGCACATTGTGTGAAGCATGCAAGGTTATAAGCACGCCACGCTTCAGCCAGTACCACTGAGACGGTACACTCCACTCCGTCTCTCCGGCCCCCATTCACAGCAAGTCACCCTGCGTTAATCTGTGATTGCTCCTTCATCCATAGCAGTCTCACAACATGCGTTCTTCCATTCATTCATCCATTCATCCATTCATTTAGTCATTCATTCAGTGAGTCTTTGTCTCCTTCATTGGTTCATTTATACTTCTTCATTCAAGCATCTGCATCCCAATCCCCTTTTCTTTCTCTCATTCCTTCATAAATATTGGTAGGACTGGCTTAAAAAAAAGGATTCCTGCCTATGATGTACAACACCAGTCTTTTTAGAAGGCCACTCTCACTCCCCTCCTGACAGGCTTCACTCTGGCACCCTGTCTGTTGGTCACCATTCATTCAGTCTCACTGCAGGAAGGCCACAGACAGGGTGGACATGTGGGCTTAACCGGGTCACTAGCAGTCAAGGGATTTCACAGGAAGAGAAGTGTGTGTGTGTGTGTGTGTGTGTGTGTGTGTGTGTGTGTGTGTGTGTGAGAGTGAAAGCAAGAGTGTGTGAGTGACACAATCTCCCACACACACACACACAGAAAGATACGTACTAGAAAAGACGAAGGACGTGTTACACTGATGTGTGTTAACTGACACCAGACGGCGGACTTAAACACTAGTGGTCAAGCACCCACAGCTTCTGGCTCTACAGCGGAAGACATAAAGTTCCCCCAAACTACAGTTTCCCCCAAACTACAGTCCCCCCAAACTACAGTTTCCCCAAACTACAGTTCCCCACAAACTACAGTTCCCAGTGTAGGTATTACACGTTCCTGCATCATCCACATCCACAACTCAATCCAGAAACCAGAAACATGATGAGAATGTGTCCAGTGTTTAGCAGGAGGATACATCAAATAATACATGTCTTAATGAATAACAACAAGAAATGCATGAATTAAAAAATGTTGTCTGTCCATCAACCTTCTTGAAAAATCGATCAGACGCCCCATCCACACACCCCACCCCCCTTTCACCCCCCCCCCCCCCCCCCCCAACATAATTCCCCTCCATCCCAAAGCCTATAGCAGCTGTGTTAGGAATTACCTACCCCCGCCCTAAAACCCCCCAAACAGGCAGAGATGTTAGTTAGCACAGCAGCAACACCATCCCTAACCAGATTCCTTGGAGTGGTCTACTCTACACTGGTGAACAAGGACCTGATGGAACTGATGCGGTGCAAATCCCACTCTACTGTTTGAGTCACACTACTAGGACTGCAGGTCTTCTACAGGGTGGTCTAGTGTGGCCCTGGTTACTAGACTACAATGCAGGGGGGAGCCCGCAGAACGCTAAGCTGATTAGCGTTTCAAAGACACTGGCAGCGTAACACAGAGTCTCTCTCTCACACACACACAGACACACACACACACACACACACACACACACACACACACACACACACACACACACACACACACTGTCTGTGTAGTAAACACACTCTATGATAAAGTTTTCTCAGGTTCAAACACGCTTGAGGTCAGTGTGGGAGTAGATACAAACTTCTTAACTTGGCACTGTGATAATGTAAACACACACAAGTGCAAACACACACACACACAAACACACACACACACACACACACGCACACGCACACACACACAGGTGCATAGAAACAAACATGCTCCCTCTCCCACTCCCCCACAGATAAGTGCATGACACACACACTCACATACACACGCACACACACACACGCTTACACGCACGTACGCCCGCACGCACAGACACGCGCACACACACACACAAAGACACACAGACACGCACACACAGAGACACAGACACAGACACACACACACACACACACTCGTGTCTACTGTGCAACCACAGCAGTGACTGCCCTACAGTAGCTACTATGTAATCTCTGCACAGCCCAGCGGGGAACCCACCCAGCACGGCACATTACCTTGGACAGCAGGCGTCCATTGTGGAGAGGGAGGGCGTTCTCAGGTGAAGGAGAGGGCATGATGGGAACAGCTGAATTAATGACAGGCCTGAGGCCTGTGGTTGGTCTCCGCTCCACGCCTCTCCCCCATCACTGGAGCACCTGACACCTGACGCAGCGCTGCCTCAACACTGTGCCAGCCGTGAAGGACACCGAGGAATCCCTGACCTCGCCCCTGACAACAATAACCCCTAGCAACAGAGATGCCCGGCGGGGGTCACAGACTCAAAAGGTGGAAGTTCACATTGGCTCCCTCAAGCCCCGCCCTCTGGTAGGGACCCGGGTAATCTGGGTAGGCCCCTCCCCTTGTGGAGGTCTATTCTTAGAGGCCCACTGTTTAATCCAGTCACCGCCAAGGACTAATGCTGTGCGATAACATCACCTCGCATCGAGTCCAGATGGGGGTGGCACTGTACACATTAATCCCGTCTCCTGGACACTCGTTACTTAGTCTTGGGTGTAATGAAGCAAGAACCATGTTAAACAAGAGATAAACAGTCACTTGGATCAGCCCAAGGAACTCACAGAGAGTCTATCACATAGTGCTCTAAGAGAGTCCGGGGGAACTGTTGTATTCTAACCAACAGTTTCTAGAAGCAATATAGGACAGAGGGTTGTGTATTATCACCAGTAACATCACAGGTGTCACAGGTGTCACAGGTGTCACCAATAACTTTAACCCCGTGATGTTGTTCATGTGTCCTCCCTGGACTTCCCTCCCTGGTGTTTATCTCTTAACTAAAGCAAAAGGCTTCTGGTTCGTTTGATTGTAGTTGTTCCACCACAAACATTCTGACACTATGTGACTAAGTAGCCGATATAAATTACCTTAGCATGTACCGGTAGGCTGGGTAGGTAGCCATCAGGCCATTGTGAGATACTGCACATAAAGATCAGGCCATTGTAAGATACTGCACGTGTATAGATACTGATCTGTTTTGACTCACGAGATCACATCTCAGACTTGTTGGCACTGTTTGGTGTTAAGAAGGATTAAAATGCCATTGATCTGACTGTGGGACATTGTTTTCTCTTCCAAAAACCCAGACAAAATCCAGATTGTTTCTCAGAAAAGGCGTCATCAAGAGATGCTGTGTTAAGTGTTTTTCATGACAATTGGCTGTATGTCAACACTTGTGGATGGGTTCATGCAAAAAAACACAAAAAACATGCAAAAAGACTACATGGCACTCCTGACATGTTCTGAGTTTTCAGATTTTGCATATGCACTCACACACACACGCACACACGCACACACACACTCACACACACCCTACATGCACCCTTATGTACGCCACAGGAGTACTGGGTTATAAGTGCAGCATATAGGACAAGAGGTATAGGATACTGCACGAGGTACTTATTGCACAGTGGAGGTATTGTCTATGGGAGTGTTCTTTCAGTGCAGAGTTCAGCGTGGGGACGGCCTTTGGGGCAGAAAGTGTTCATTCATCTTGTGGTGAGAGCTTTGATGGACCTGTAGCGCTTTCCTGAGGGCAGAGGGACAGACAAGCGATGGGCGGGGTGGGGCGGGGCTTTTAGATGCAGGGTGGTTGCCGCGGGCAACGGTAGCTAGAGATGTCTTCCTAGTGATGAGAGAGACACAGGAAAAGCCTGACTCATCATGGCCTAATGTTTAGGGTATCTAGTACTGAAGAAAAGCCTGTGACACTATGGCCTAATGTTTAGGGGATCTGGTATTGTAGAAAGGCCTGTGGCACTATGGCCTAATGTTTAGGGTATCTGGTATTGTAGAAAAAATAGCCTGTGGCACTATGGCCTAATGTTTAGAGTATCTGGTATTGTAGAAAAGCCTGACTCATCATGGCCTAATGTTTAGAGTATCTGTACTGTAGAAAAGCCTGTGACACTATGGCCTAATGTTTAGGGTATCTAGTACTGTAGAAAAGCCTGGCACATCATGGCCTAATGTTTACAGTATCTGGTACTGTAGAAAAGAGGGGAATAAAGAAAGAAATAACACTGGGTCCAGATGCAGGGCACGATGCAATGTCTCCACCCAGAGATGAAGAAACAACTGCAGCGTGATTACATTCTGAGTGTGTAGCAATGACACACAATAAAAACCTTCATTACCATAAATGTCAGTGTGTGTGTGTGTGGATATCAACCGGTTTCCCCTAAACCTATCAAATGGTTTGTATTCTGTATTCCAGTAATAACCACTCGCCTTCACAAAGTACAAAGGTAGCAGAGTCTGTCTGTCCCCCTCCTGGGCCTATTGAACAACTCAGTGTGCCTTTAAACTTGGCCTTACCCTCAGAGCTCTACATGTACACGGAGTGTTATCTCTGCAGACCCACCCCGCCATCAGACACGGTAATCTCACATCTCAGCTTTAAGATGATGCAGCATGAGGACCAAGGACAGCCGGGGATCAGAACAAGTTGAGTCTTGTTTGCCTGGTATATTTGGGCAACTTTGTCAGGCAATATCCAGATAATCCCAGCAAAGCTACTTAGTTCACCCTGACAGTTTATTTGTTTTGTTTTGTTTTTCTTCTCATTTTCCATGATGGCAGCCGCTTGAAAAGAAACACACTTTGTGTCCTAAAATGAGTTTATGCTTAACAAGCGAGCTGGATGCTAACTAAAGGTGCTATCACAACTATTACTCTCCTGAGGCTGTCACTACTCCTTCTGTACTTCTCCTTCCGGTAGCTACCGGAGGAGTGAACTCCCCAAAACTAATGGACATGCAAAACCATGTCCCCTGGGAATAGGCAAATACGATGCTGAACTGACACCTACCACAACAGGTGTGGTGTGAAGACACAGGACAGGTACGTTTTTTTTTTAACCGTACCTATCTTACTTCTGTTTCCATCATAATACCTAACTTGTTCAAATACACAAGTATACCTGGTTGTACTGTAAGCAAACTGCTGTGTTATTCAGTCTGAAAGTGTAAATACGTTGCTCTATATGTAAATTAGAGTCGATCATTTAGGACAAGTTTGTTACCATGGTCACGACAGCACCACTTGACCAGTTCAATAAGAGTAAGAAAATGGTAAATATTGTGTCAGTAGATGAGTAATAGTACCCAGACTTGTTTAGCCACCTATGCCCACTAAAGTGTTACCAAAAAATGAATGGAACAGGAGATCTGAATGTTCTGGTCCGTGTTCATCTAAAAATAATAATGCCTGAAGCAAGCAACACAGAAATTCTTCGCGGCACAGAAAATCAGTCAGCGAGCCAAGGTTTCAGTTTCCTAACACGACCAAAGCCTTGACCCTGGGTACCCCCCCCGGGACCACGTGGTCAGACTGCTGTGGGGGGGGCTGCCAGCCTCACTGGAGCAACATGCAAGTGCTGCGAAAGCTTCCTGTTCCCGTGGAGACGAGGTATGGAGGAGGGGGGAACCCGCGGAGAGGATGACCTGAGGGCCAAGGCAGGGCCAACACAGAGCACAACACTGGAGCTTGACACTGGGCCTGCCCTGCGCTGCCAGCCCATATAGAAAGAAGAAGAAAAAAAGGCGCCGCGTAGAAACGGAAATGTACTGACAGATTGAAAGGGACAGAGGAGTGAGAGGAGAGGAGCATGAGGGTCACATGGGGGGAGAGGAGTGAATATTTGGACCCATGTAGTGTGTGCCGTGGCTGGGGTCCAGCAGACAGACACTTCCTGTGTTCGGCAGCTGGTGTTCAGCCAAGATTATCCATTACATAATCCCATTTAATCCAACAATTAATTAATGGACCCATTCACAAGATGTCTATCCCTGAATTTGCAATGGGCATCTCCTTATGCACAGGGCATAATGAACACATGGACAATAATGCTGCAAAACATTTGAGTGTGTGTGTGGTGTGTGTGTGTGCTGTGTCCGTATGTGTGTGTGAGTGTGTGTATGTGTATGTGTGTGTGTGTGTGCGTGTGTGTGTGTGTGTGCGTGTGTGTGCGTGTGCGTGTGTGTGCGTGTGGGTGTGTGGTGTGTGTGGTGTGTGGTGTGTGGTGTGTGGTGTGTCCGTATGTGTGTGTGTGTGGTGTGTGGTGTGTGGCGTATGTGTGTGTGGTGTGTCGTGTGTGTGTGTTACTGACACTCCAAACAGGAACCCTGAACAAAGATGGCTGGAGATTACCCTTTCACATTGTTCAAAATGTTTACCTACATCCACACTCCTAGACGTGCAAATAGCATTGGTCAAAAGGTCAGATGGTCATTGGTCATTGGTCAGTTGGTCAGTTGCATCAGACTGTGCCACTGTGCTATGGGGCAGTTGATAATCCCAGGGAAGGTGTGGTAGGGAAAGAAAATCCTGCTCTTTACATTTCACAGGTAAACACCAGTAAGTGTGCATATGGATATAAAGAATAGGCCGACATAACTATACTATAACTACTATAAAGAACATGATGTATGAATAAGTGTACATGTGTACATGTATGTATCTATAGCAGGTATTTAATGTGTTAGAGATGTTTTAGTCATGCATACATACTCATCGTCTTCAGTACCTTATGTTTATGTACAGTGCAGTTACTTTATACAGGCGAGTTTCTATACCTTATGTGTATGTACAGTGCAGTTACTTTATACAGGCGAGTTTCTATTTTCTTTTTTACTTTTGCTGTATGTCGTATTAAGATAGTAGATGTCTGAATTTCCTTCAGGATCAATAAAGAAAGTGTGTGTGTGTGTGTGTGTGTGTGTGTGTGTGTGTGTGTGTGTCTGTCTGCGTGTCTGTCTATCTGTCTGTCTGTCTCTTGTCTGTGCTGTAGGTTGTTTTGTGCAGAAGTGCAGAGGAGCTGAATAAGTGAGCGTAGACATGTGAATATAAGCCATGACTGATCACCTGGACTTCCAGTTAACTGAGGTCTTACACCATGTGAAACAGTGCAGCTCATTCATGCGAAACTGGGTGTGACGCTGCTGCTCAGAACGCAACAGCAAGAGCAAATCATCTGGATGAAGAGACTGTGGCAGAGGGAGGGCTGCGGCACTGAAACCTGCCCGTCAGGTTTGGTGATGCCCTAGAGTACAGACAATGAGACCCCCAAAAGCCATAAGTCAGAAGGATGTAGGGTGCCAAGCTGATATGTAGAGTAATGCATCTACACTGGTCAGAAGAGAACACATTTTATTTTACGGCTCTTCAGAATGCTGCAGAGAGTTCCACTGAATTTAATGGGCCATCCCAATGTTCCAAGGTCCCATATTTTTGTTTATAATGACAACAAATAAAAGAAAATCATTAAAAAAGATAGGATAATGTATAGTCCGTTGTTTATTTTTCAATAATGACCGGCGGACTAAACATTATTCCTTACATAGTAGATTGAACTGCTCTGTATCAAGTAGATCCTCATTAATGAGCCATTTAAACTGCCATTTAATTTACACTGGAAGCCTCTCCAAAATAAAACCACACAAAATAGTAGGGATGACTTGATCTAGATTTTTTGTAATCATGGGGATCTTTAAATAGAACTCGGAGTTCTAGGTCAGTTCCACGTGCCATTATTTTCTCATTTCCAAAGAGCCTCACTGTCATGACAAGTGGGATCTAGGACAACCCAGAGAGCTGCTGACTCTGGCCTGCATCTGGCCTGCATGTGGTGTGAATGTAGCCAATCAGGGCCAGATCTGGTGTGAGTGTAGCCAATCAGGGCCAGATCTGGTGTGAATGTAGCCAATCAGGGCCAGATCTGGTAAGAGTAAAGCAGATCAGGGCCAGATCAGGCCCAGAATTAGTACGCAAGTAAGTTTAGGCTTTCTGTTCTAAATATGCTGAACAGTGAATCTTAATGTGACAAAGTGTCCCCAGAGGCCTGGCAGCAGCAGGCAGCACCACACAGGCATCTTCCTCTGAAGTGTCCCAGTGAACCGCAGTCTTCAATCAGATGAGAGCCCCACAGTCAGGGCCTGAGACACCAGGATGCTAAACACAGGAGTAGCCTACAGTTAATGGGCAGGGCAGGGAGACAAGGAGCAGGGAGCAGGGAGCAGAGAGACAAGGAGAGGTTTGCATTGAGATCTCTTACTAACACTGGTGTACCAGGAGGTGAAGAGTAAAGCAGTGTGGGTTTTTCTCTCCCTGACAGCTTCAGAGAGCTACTAGAGGTATGCTAGTTGGACCAGATGCTAACACCTTTTAGACCTTGGGGCTTTTGGGCTATAACTTGCACCTCTGCTCTTATAATGTCGCAGGTTTGATCCAAGGGCACGCGTCTCACAACAATGGTTAAACTAACTGGATTAGCAGGTCTTGCACGTGGTGGCCTAAAGACAGACCAGTGTTGTAGCCTCAGGGCTCTCAAGAGCAGCACACTAAAGAGGCAGCATACTAAAGAGGCAGCACACTAAAGAGGCCCATTCACTATTCCAATTCACCTTTGACTTCCTTGCAAAAGCACTATTGTAAAGATGTCAGATTGCATAATAAGATGTGTATGCAGTAAAACTACATCACCCAAAGCCAAGCGCTTTTACAAGAACTTGGCATCGAGCGCCCCCTCCTAAAGCCACTGCAACAGTAAGAGAACAATAACAGGATATTGTGAAGATTTTGATGCCAGGCCACTAACCCTGGGTTTGTATAACTCAACTGGCAGCATTTCTGAATAGAAATCGGTTGGAGACCCGGTGCCAACGTGCCAAGAACAACCCAAAAGCCGGCGGTTTGCATAAAATTCAGGAAACTGAAACTCTTGGGTTTACGGTCTCTCTGACCCTCAGGCTGGCGTGAGTGACAAGACTCATATTTGATCCGTTTGAAATCTCATAAATGCACAATGAGCCTGGATGTGATCCTTTACACCACAAGACATGCGGGGTATGAAACATGCCGTGATTCACACAGGTGCTGTGGTTCTTGAGGTTCTGTCGGAGTACAGTGTGTGCTGTGCTGTTTTGGAGGTGAAGCAAGAGTGTACACCTTTCACTGAGCCGCATGACTCAACAGAATGTTTAGCATTGAGATCCACCCTGCTGTTCGTCTTCACGTCAATTACTAGTCTCTGATGCTTAAATTCTTCCACTATTCCTGCAAAAAAAAAAAATCCTGGTATCTATACACTTCAACCATTAGCAGACGGTGGACTTTGGAGTTGAAAGCATTCTGTCATTCTATAAATACCACAGTATGGGGCCGAGCCCTTTCAGAGCACGGACACACCTGCTGATTACCCAACAGGCCTCAAACAAAGCCAGCTGGAAAGTCGGCTCTCCAAGGCACACTCCTCTCCACTCCTGAGGTTCGCCTGAATCAGTCTATGCAGCAACACGGCCAGGAAGCCTGCCTCTGAAGACTACATAACCCTTACATTACCCCCACATCCTGATGCCCCTGACCCTCATTACCCTTACATTACCCCCACATCCTGATGCCCCTGACCCTCAGGGTCTGTCCCTCTCAGCTGCAGCTGCCCCACCAGGCACCGTGCGAGACCACTCTCTCTCTCTCTCTCTCTCTCTCTCTCTCTCTCTCTCTCTCTCTCTCTCTCTCTCTCTCTCTCTCTCTCTCTCTCTCTCTCTCTCTCTCTCTCTCTCTCTCTCTCTCTCTCTCTCTCTCTCTCTCTCTCTCTCTCTCTCTCTCTCTCGTCTGTGCTCCAGTAATAACCCCTCACACCTACTACAAAGGAACTGGAGTCTGCCCCACTTCCTGTTTCAACAGGGCAAGGGCCGGGCCTATCGATCAACTCCGTGTCCCTTTAAACTTTGCCTTACCCTTGGTTGACGCACAAATGAGTTTTATGCACACACACACACACACAGGGTTTTATCTCTGAGGGCTCTCCCCACAGCTGTGATCAGCCAATCACAACCCAATGGCTGCAGTATGTTGGTCGCATGAAGGTGAGGTTTACTGAATATAAAGTTCAAAGTAAAGTTAGAGTAAGTTGGTTCAAAATGTGCTAACAAGGACATCTTAATGTGTCTTAAAGTGCCCAAGGGCTGTTAACCAGCTTCATAGAATATCCTCTGGTACACACAACAGAGATCGCCTTCTATATTTTCCACGCAAGAGCCAGGGAAAGCCAAGAGAAGCTCATAGTCAGGGCCTGAGCCTCCAGGATGTGGAAACAAACCCACAGGTGAGGGGGGTGGGGGGTTTATTTCACAGCTCAGAGTGCAACAGGGGTCAGTGGGTACAGGGCTGCAGTCTAGCGGCTGGAAGATGGATGTAGCGTAGCGTAGCGCGTGCAACCATCATGTGAAGATCACAGGGCCTCACATCAGACAGTGATCCTGTGACTCCCAGCTGATGGATGGCCAGAGAGGGAAAACATCTTCCCTGGACTTTGGAGTGATAAGAGCAGGTCAGAGTGTGCCAGTTGGGGGCATCTCTCTCGAACGTGTGGACCACAAGCCTCTTAACTCAGACTCAAATACCACCACTGGCCCAATGAACTACAACTGTGGATGCATGTGATCTCAAAGAATTGTAAAGGGAAAGGTTAATGTAGTGCACTTAGGATGCAGTAAATCCTAACCACAAAAGCCTCCTACGCGATCGTGAGTGATCATTTTAGCACCCTTTTTGGGTGGCATAGCATGCTTCTTCTTCCCAGAAATGGCACACACACACACAAACTGCAAAGGCATGCAGCTGGTTCTCAGCGGTTATTTCTCAGGTCACCTCATGTAGTGGATGTTGCACAACCAGAAGTTCCCACTTAAAGAGTCCAGCTTCTCGGTTTGAGTGTCCTTGAACAAAACAGTACACCACTAATTGCAAAACTGTAAATCAGGCCTTACACAGACGTCCACATGCTATGTTCAAGGAATGAAACACAGCCCACTCTCTGGAGTAGGAGTCTCAGAGTATTAATATAAACTCAGGAGTCTCACAGCAGGGACGCGCTAATCTATATTAATGTAGTGTGCTTACCATTACCTGCTTAGATATGACTTAAGTGAGTATTATAAGCTTGACATCAGCTGTCCCTCAGCGGTTGGATGCTCACTTTCAGTAAATGTAATTAAGGAAATGATAAAGGAGCAGAAGGAACTGAGAGGCTGAAGGTAACCTACATCTCCTAACAGGGCTAGCTATCTTTAGCGCTGCGCCGCGGGTATTATATAAATGTGTCACCGCTTTTCACAGCAGTCCGGCAAAAAGTGGTCCAGCTTAGTGAGTCTCATGGTTAACCGTGGGCGGAGGGCCCTATCTAGGACCAGACTCAGGTCCCATGTGGGATGGTGTCACTCAGCAATGTTATGATCACCCATCAGCACTTTGTGCCTTACAGTGATGGTTTGGTTTCTGAGAACTGAACGGATGCCAATGATAGTGTTTAGAGAGAGCATGGAGTTGGTTTCTGATAACTGAATGGGTGCCAATGATGGTGTTTAGAGAGAGTATGGAGTTGGTTTCTGATAACTGAATGAACGGACGCCAATGATAGTGTTTAGAGAGTGTATGGAGATGCGTCAGGAATCTGTTGAAACTGTGCAGAGACAGTTAGCTAGAGCTAAGCTAGAGCTTGTTACATCATTATCCGGTTCAAATATTTACTTTCTTTAAAAATAATTAAATGTATGGACAACATAGCCTAGATGCGTTTTATCTTATGCCAGCTGATATCCCAAAATAGTACGGTGTGCAAATCACAATCATAATTCTTTCCTTGTAGATGGTATATTTGGACCTTTGGATCAGTGGATAAATCACCAATACTGAGAACTTACCTTTCTGTGCCTTGATGAGTGGAATGTCACATTACGTCACTGGAATGTAGAGTTACTCACTGAACATTCTACCAAAAGAATGTCACCATGTGAAACATTCCTCTCTCTCTCTCTCTCTCTCTCTCTCTCTCTCTCTCTCTCTCTCTCTCTCACTCACTGATTGCACCACCAGTTCCTCCTCTGACAAACAAAGCCCCATTGACAGGGTAAAGACGAGGCAGGGGGAGAAGGGAGGGAGGGAGTCTCTCACGAACCCTCTATGGACACATCTTTACAAGGTGCATCTCTGTTCAAGATCACTGTTGTACTTCTCTGACATTCACAAATGTGAAAAACACTCGTACAATGTTTTTGCTAAAGATCTTTGCCATGAATACAATAACATGAGCTTTAAAAAACACTCTCCCCATGACTTACTAACGGAGAGGTCACCAGCATAAAACTAACAAGAAACTCTCCTCTAATGATGGTCTTAATAAATGAGTTCTGATGGTTCTTTTGAACTGCAATGACACAGACTATGACCTCAGTCAATTAACCCACAGCAAGAGAGCTGGCAATGGTTGTTAACTCAAGTGACGGAGAGACAATTAAGATCTGCCTGCTGTCCCCTTACACATGTATGAGACATGCCATTACTGCACTTACAACACTTCAAAATGTCATTGAGCATTCTTTATTTCCAGGCATACATTCTAAGAGGAAAATTCATTTGGACACATGTCAAGTCTTTTGCCCCCACAGTAATTAAAGGTAATTCAAAGGCACACACCGTCATTAAAGGCACATAGCGTCACTAAAAGCACACACAGTCACTGAAGGCACACACAGTCACTGAAAGCACACACAGTCACACACAGTCACTGAAAGCACACACAGTCACTGAAAGCACACAGTCACTGAAAGCACACACAGTCACACACAGTCACTGAAAGCACACACAGTCACTGAAAACACACACATTCACTGAAAGCACACACAGTCACACACAGTCACTGAAAGCACACACAGTCACTGAAAGCACACACAGTCACTGAAAGGACACAGTCACTGAAAACACACACAGTCACTGAAAGCACACACAGTCACTGAAAGCACACACAGTCACTGAAAGCACACACAGTCACTGAGAGCACACAGTCACTGAAAGCACACACAGTCACTGAAGGCACACACAGTCACTGAAAGTACACAGTCACGGAAGGCTCACACAGTCACTGAAAGCACACACAGTCACACACAGTCACTGAAAGCACACACAGTCACTGAAAGCACACACAGTCACACACAGTCACTGAAAGCACACACAGTCACTGAAAGCACACACAGTCACTGAAAGCACACAGTCACTGAAAGCACACACAGTCACACACAGTCACTGAAAGCACACACAGTCACTGAAAACACACACAGTCACTGAAAGCACACACAGTCACACACAGTCACTGAAAGCACACACAGTCACTGAAAGCACACAGTCACTGAAAACACACACAGTCACTGAAAGCACACACAGTCACTGAAAGCACACACAGTCACTGAAAGCACACACAGTCACTGAAAGCACACACAGTCACTGAGAGCACACAGTCACTGAAAGCACACACAGTCACTGAAGGCACACACAGTCACTGAAAGTACACAGTCACGGAAGGCTCACACAGTCACTGAAAGCACACACAGTCACACACAGTCACTGAAAGCACACACAGTCACTGAAAGCACACACAGTCACACACAGTCACTGAAAGCACACACAGTCACTGAAAGCACACACAGTCACTGAAAGCACACACAGTCACTGAAGGCTCACACAGTCACTGAAAGCACACACTGTCATTAAAGGCACACACAGTCACACACAGTCACTTCAATTCAACCCTTTTCGATGGAAATAGACTTTGTGGGAGTGGTCCCATCAGGAAGAGGTTGGTTTGGTTTGGTACACAACCACATATTGATGTCGCATCCTTGGCTTTGGCCACTGTGGCCTCATACCTCACCACACACACTTCCCTACTCACACTGCAGCATCGCACATTCATATCACACACTTCCCTACTCAGACTGCAGCATCGCACATTCATATCACACACTTCCCTACTCACACTGCAGCATCGCACATTCATATCACACACTTCCCTACTCACACTGCAGCATCGCACATTCATATCACACACTTCCCTACTCACACTGCAGCATCGCACATTCATATCACACACTTCCCTACTCACACTGCAGCATCGCACATTCATATCACACACTTCCCTACTCACACTGCAGCATTGCTCATTCATATCACAGCCTTGCAAGACCACACTGCAGAGGACATACTGGCCTGCTTAGTGGGGCGTTGCATACTCTCATCATAGTCGCACATACTTACCCAATAGCCTTGCCTGGTCATACTACAGCCTGATATACTCACACCATTACTACTATACTCACACCACTACCACTATACTCAAACCACTACTAGTATACCACAATGAAGCCTCACAGTCTTCTATAAATACTATTGCATATACCACAGCTTCCCATACTCACTCCACATACTTGCAACACACAGCCTTGCATATTCACATCCTAGCTTTGCATGCTTTAATCACACACAGTCTTGCATACTAATGCTACACCTGAGCCATATTACAGTCTTGCATACCTATACTACAACCTTACAAACAAACATCGGGCCCTAGTATACAAACATCAGGCCCTAGTATACAAACATCAGGCCCTCGCATACAAACATCAGGCCCTCGCATACAAACATCAGGCCCTCGCATACAAACATCAGGCCCTAGTATACAAACATCAGGCTCTAGTATACAAACATCAGGCCCTAGTATACTCACATCTTAACCGTGCATGCTTAAATCACATGTATGCAGCCTAAACGCGTCACCCCCTTGCAACACTGCAGTCTTCCACTGCATACTTACATGATACACACACCATCACACCACTGCCATGCATACTAACTTCCCCCCCTTGAGTGCTCACCTCACAGGCCTCTCTGCTGCCTCCCTCGGTGTTCTTCAGCCAGCAGCGGCTCAGCTCGCTCAGCTCCACGATTGGCTGCACCTTCAGACACACCACGTCGCCAGACTGACGGATCATCTCCACGATCTCGTCCCGGTTCTTGCTCTCCACGTTCTGCCCGTTGATCTCCACCAGACGGTCCCCCGGCACCAGCCCTAAAGTCAGGTCCTTGCTGCCCGAACCGGGCTCGGCGAAGTGGACCACGCGGCGGTAGACGGAACCGTCGGGCCGGTGGTCCAGCATGGTGGTGCGGCGCAGGGAGAAGCCGAAGTCGCCGGTGTTGCGCCGCTGCAGCTCCAGTTCCCGTGTTTCAGGAACTTTGGGAACCACCACCGCGGGCAGTCGCAGGTCGGCGGTGAACGTCTTTTCTACCAGGTCAGGAATGTGGACGGGCTGACGAGGAGTCTTAGGGCGAGGCTGGGGGTCAAACCCTTTAGCCTCCACTTGGGGCGAGACGGAAGCAGAGTTCTGGCCCGACTGAGAGGTGGACTCTGGCGGACTCTCCTCTTTGCTCCTCTGGGAGAAGGAGAACCGTTTCATGATCTGACCCACCTGGGAGTTCTGCTTGGACAGGGCTCCAAATTTGGAAGCCCGGTCCCGGATAGAGGTCCGATTGGGTGCTTCCTGCGAGGCGTCCTTCTTCAGGTCGTCCCTGGAGCTACTTGCGCTCATCTGGCCCGAGCCCTGGGTCAGTCCTCCTTGGCCCTGGACCCGCTCGTAGTCCAGGTTGCTCAGGCTGAGCTCTGTGCTGTTGATGACTTTGATGGGGATGGGGCTGGAGATCTCCAGCTTGCCCTTCGAGTCGCGCTTGGACCCCCCTCTGTGGAGGTGGAAGAAGCCCCTTCGCATGCCCATCTCCTCCAAGCTCTTCATCTCGGCCGGAGACATCCTCTCCTTTTTGTCCTTCTTCTCCTTCTTCTCCTTCTTCCCGCCATCCTTCTCTGACTTGTCCTTGTCTTTTTTTATCAGGTGGAACATGTTTGGCTACAAACTGGCCCTTCACTCTGATGCCTGTGTCTGGTCCAGAAGGGCTATCCCATACAGGGGCTGGGTGTCAGACGCTACTTCCCATATGGTGTCATTCTATGCCCTGTGTTTTTTTTGGCATGCTGTGCCATTTCATGAGTACTGTGGTTTTCCTGAGAGACAGAGACCTGTGGATATTAAGGGGAAAATTGCATTGGTGCATTTATTTGTTACATTAAAGATATAGTGTCAGAGGGCTTTTGTGGTCGTTTGGACTAGTCTGGTACACAGGCAATAACTGTTGAATAATTCAGTACGGATCCTAATAGCCAGAGCCATCCTTGCGCGCACAGTCATATAATAGGCCTTGACAAAAAATATGCCTAAGCACTAGTAAATAAATGTAATGAAGCCATAAAAAGACAGCTGCATTTGAGATACCCCTCTAGCAGCTCTGGTGGTGGTCTTTGCTTCTCTCTAACATCTACTGTTGTTTGTCAGTGTTGCATAGAAAAAGAGGCCAATCGAACGTGACAATTTAACTGAAATCCAAGGTAAAGGAACAACAAAACAGGACCTGCAATGCAGCAAAAAGGCAGGATTTCAAGAGTATGTAGTGTTTGCCATTTCCTACAGATAGGACAGGATAGGTAAACAACACAGAAGGCCTTCCAGTAAGCAGTAGCCTTAATGTCAGATTCTGGTCAGATGGCACAAATCCGGATCTGGCTAGTCACTACATTTCTTTAATTTAAGACTTTTAATAAAGTTCACAATGCTTTCAGACACCACAGATTAATGAAGTGTAAATATTGGTTTAATGTCTGTCGCCACCACCCGCAGGTGTTCCCTGAAACGCGAAGCTCTGGGTGTGTTCTGGTAGGACGACATCCACTGCCCCTGCTGCCACAGTGACGTAGAGTACGCAGTGTCTCTCACCTCACAGGTAAAACATTGTAGTCTAGGACAACAACCATGGCGTTTCAAGTAAATTAATTTAAACAATCAACTTTTTTTTTTAAAGAGTCCGCCTTAATATTACAGGATATGCATTGAGAGAAGAGAGATCTGAAACTCCAATGCTCCACTTCAACATTTTCGAGACAGGTTACAGCGCAGCACCTGACACTTCCTGAAAACCTTACCTCTCCCCCTACCTATTGTCCTGTTACTATAATATTGACTACCAAACAGAAAATTAAAGACTACAGCTTGTTTTTTCCCCCACTGCACTATTCAGTTCGAAGAGGACAAACGTAAAGGACATAAGCACAATATATCATATCCCGGCACGCTCTTTCAACATTTGGACATCTGAAAAGTGACAAACACATGCCATAGATGCGAGTTTAGCGCTCTACAAGCAAGCAGCTTTGTAATGAGCACTGTCGACTATTGCGTGTTGATCCAATAAAAACGGTTAGCCTGCATTAAACTCTCCTTGTCCCGAAGACACTCTGCATAGGGATGAAATGGGCTACATTCAGAAATAGTTGCCCCATTACACCTGAAAAAGGTTAAACAAGACCCACTGAGACAATGGGACGCGATTAAATGAACTGACACACTGTGCGCAATTGTTATTTCTCTGACAATCCGTGAGGGTTATTGTTGTGGTTGATAGTCCAAAGCTCACTCACTCATAAGGCTCTCTAAGCCTCTTTGCCCTCATTTTTTTATCTCACCGGTAACTCCGAGGATATTCAGCCTGAACGACCCATGTCAATTCAACAAAAGAACATTTTAAAACTAACGTGTTCACGAAGGTACTTACCACTCAACTAGGTGCTGCGATGGAGGTGTTTAGAACTCCTTGCAAATGTACTGTTTAGGGAGAGAGAGCGCCAGTGGGCTGTTGCAGTTTTTGTACTGTGCTACTTGCCTTGCCTGGCGGTTAGTAGGACGCTACAAACTATGGGTTTATGGAAGTCGTTTAGCAGTGACCCCTGCTGGTATATCTCTGAAATGCATATACATTGTGCATGTACTGTATATTTGCATGTAGTTTTGAATTATATAAAAACCATGTTAGGCTGTGTTAAGCGTCAAACTTGCAGAACTAAAATCAGTTGAAAATACAGGGGTGGAAATATTAATTGCATCATGAAAACCAGGCCACATTCTTATGTGGATTGTGCATTAAACACTAGTCAGTTTTTATAGATTGTATTTTATTTCATATTATTGGTCATTATTATTGTGATTATTATTTATTATTGATGCCTTTGGACATGAAGCTCAGTGTAGTCAGTCTAGGCTATGTCTTGAAAAGCATGCACCCTATAGGCTACTTACAATGTGAAATGCTTGAAACTTCTTTCATCATTGTCAATTCAAGTTGGTTAAAACACCACACGAACAGTACAGTACAGTACGGTGTCACCTCCCACATCTAATGTATTACCTAACCAGTAAAAACAGCTGTAAAATATTTCCACACAACAAACTCAAAGAGTTTTACAAATCACTTAACTTGTTAACTTGTGAGCCAGTGGAAGAGTGTGTCTTAAGACTCCGATGGCTATATAAGGAGCTTTGACTGCTCACTCTCATCTATTGTACAGAGACAATACCAGCTACAACACTGTTTACCTGACTCAGTCAGTTACCCCCTGGCTAGTGAGGGCCAACAGGTATATCCAGAACCTAAGTAGATGGGGAATCCGGATACAGAAGAATTCTATGGATGTACACAAAGGGAACATTCCTAACATTTTGATTCAAACACTGCAACACTTTCTTACTGGTGGTGGTAGACACTCTACTGACAGTAGAAATCAACACTCCTGGTTTACCATGTCCCTTACTGACATTAACAGACAGGGGCTCTCATAAAATGCGTTCATGTGTTGATCATCATCACAATACAACTAACACAATACACAATACAACTAATAGCGATACAGTGACCACAGGTTCTCTCATTCGATCAAAATATTCCTTCAGTTTTTCCGAAGGCACAGATGAGGCATCGTTGCTCGAGTATGAATATTTACTGGGATTGTCCTGACAGAAAATGTCACACATCAGCTGCATGAACTGAAAATGTCTTGTGTTTCTTCTGTCCTTTCCTTTTAATTTAGTCACACAGCCTTCTCCACCGACTGAAAATGATATTGGTTCACTACTACTGACATCTAGAAATGTTTCCCTTACATACCCATCTTGTCTTGACACCCCATTTGATCTAAACACGGAGGGTACATAGCTACACAAGTTATTAAGTCAGATGTGTCTTGATTTTACACCGGCCCTAGGAAAGCCCATACATTCCTTCAACTCAAATATTGATGTTTGATGAATTACACGGCTCATTTCTAAATATCAAATCTTATCACCACATACTGTAAGTGCATATAATTGTACATTTCTTTTATGCCACAAACGTTGCACAATAATATAAAAATGACGGAGCCTACACAAAGAAACTTTTTTATTTCACATGTGCGTTGCCTTTCTCCACAGATGTTTGACCTTTTCAAATATGAATCACTCAAAATTCATCAATTAAAGCAAGGATTTTGAAAAGCTATTCAAGATTGAATTTTGGGGGTTAGAATGAGAAATGTAATATACAATGAGGGTTATAGAATTTGACTTGATTTTGAAATGTGGGCATGAAGACACCATCACGGATATGCCAAATTCAGAAAGAAAGCATATAAATCACTGCAAAAGATTACAATGTTTAAAGAACAGGTATGTTTGCATTGTGTGCCTCAGTTGTCTGGTGAGCTCTTCTTGTCAAATTCTTGGAATAAGAAAAGCAAAGAAAGAACTTTTAACAGCATTTTGAAAAAAGGCTCACAGACCAGTCCTTTTACAACCAGGATTTTTCACCCCTGCCTAATTTAGCCAGTTTGACCTTGCTGTGCTCCCTATCGTCCAGGCTCCTCCTGGACGTACACTGCAGCGTGGAATCCGTCTCGAAGGAGATGGCAGGGGTGTAGGCAGGCACACTGCAGGTCCTCTCTTGCACCATGGAGGACGGGGCCTGCAGGACCACCCTGCTCTGGAGAGAGTGCTTCAGCTGCAGCAGGAGGGGGTTGTGGTCGTAGTAGAAGCCCAGACGCTCCAGCGGGCTCCTGTGAGGCGTGCAGCAGGTGGAGCAGGCGGAGCACAGCACGCGGAAGATGTAGATCCAGCCCAGGTAGTGGAGCTCCACGATGTTGAGGATGAAGCAGCCCAGGCTGATGCTGAACATGAAGTTGAGGAAGATGGTCTTCTCCGTGGCGCGCGAGACGAAGCAGTCAGTTCGATTTGGGCAGGGGTACGTCTCGCACCGAAAGAGTTGTGGCACCTCGAAGCCAAACAGGTAATACTGACCCACCAGGAAGGTGATCTCCATGATGGAGCTCAGCACCACGTGAACCACGTAGATCAGCAGCACCTGGTTGGAGAGCTGGGTGGGGTCCTTCCTCACCACCCGAACCCCCTCCTCCAGCAGGCTCTGCTCCACGCTCTCAACCACCGGAGGACCCCAAGCCTCCTCCTCGGAGGCAGAACCAAAGGGAGGTGCGCTGGAGTCTAAGGCGTCTTCTTCCTCCAGTTTCCCCTGTGCCGAGAGATCCTCCGAGGGCGGACACCTGGCTATCGCCGGCACCTTCTCCACCTCCAGCTTCTCGTCTTTGGCAATCTTGTGCAGCACATAGACTATGTAGAAGATGGACGGCGTGGAGACGAGGACGATCTGGAAGACCCAGAAGCGGAGATGCGAGACGGGGGCGAAGGTGTCGTAGCAGACGTTGTTGCAACCGGGCTGGAGTGTGTTGCAGATGAACTTGGACTGCTCGTCGCTGTACACGGCGTCGCCCACCAGCGCCACCAGCAGGATGCGGAAGATCAACAGCACCGTTAGCCAGATCTTACCGATGACGGTTGAGTGGTTCTGCACCTCCGTTAGGAAGCGGCCAAGAATGGACCAGTCTCCCATTCCTTAGCCTGTGTGCAGATACAAAGAGACAGTGGCTGCATATGTTGATGCTAACACAATACAAGAGCCACTTCTGAGGATGTCCTCAGTACAGAAATGACTTTGAAGCTTTTAGCGAGTTGTATGACTATGTTTTATTTGTTATAAGATGGTATCCCCATGTTTATGGTACATTACTACGGTAAGTATAGTAATGATACCCTGGATAGCTGACAACCAAGTCTGTAGAATATATGACCCAAATGACCCATTTAGCAACCGGTAGCCCTTAGAGGTGGAGCTTAGAGTTACGATGACTGGTAGGTCTCCACCCCCTAAAACATCTCTAAAAATTCCTTCAGACATCTCACAGTATTGTAATTATCCTCATCTGTGGAGAACTGATATATAAAATAGATAACATGAAGTTGTTATCCTTAGTTTTCATTTTTCATTTGACTAAAAATCCTTAGTAACCTACATGGTAACAGTGTTCAACAACTTCTTCCATATTGAATTGTAAACATGTCTTTGTACAATCTGTTCAGTCAAACGTTTTGGAAAAAATAGACTGTTTTCCAAAACACATACAGTACATAGTTAAAAAGTTGAACCCACCATCCCAAAATGTTGAGTCTAACTACTCTGGAAACACTCACCTTTGTTGAATAAGTTCCTGTCCGATCCAAATGTGGACAAATGCCAAACCACACCATCTGCATAACTATATTTAATGATGAAAAAGAGAACTGGGTGCTGCGGAGTCTATGCCACTGGATGTGGGGAGAATGGGCTGACCACACATATTCATTCCCTCATTCTATCTGATCTACTGATTGCACACTGTATGAGAACAAAGGCTGTCAATGTACAGTAGGACAAAGATGTCGAATGGGGGGCACCTTTTTAGAACAACTAACAGTCAAGCGGAGTTCAAAGAACGAGCTGGAAAATGACCACAATACTGATTTAAAATAGATTTTTGTTTGCTATAGAGGTAACATAAATATGAAGTACAGTTTGCCATTCAATAGTGTGTTTATCTAGAATAGATCAAAGAAGCCTGTTGAGTTGTATTATGAGTAAGACCACCATGAAATCATGTACATCTTCTTTCCGGTGCTTGTGTCTCCCTATTGTATCTGAAACCAAAAGTGCCTTTCTTTAAGGCCATACAATGACTTTCCTATATTGTAATAATGACTTTGTGTCTTGACTCAAAATAAATTTGAACAAATCTACTTTAGTTAACTAACTTGTAACTGTAAAGCTAGACCAGTCAGGTAAAAGTAAATGGATGAATGGATGCCATGTCAAGGTTGGTTTCAATTTATATTTCGTATTTCCATGGTGGTATTGGCCTATAAATCAATGGGTTTGACAAATTGCAAAAAGCATACTGCAGCACATCAACCCTAAAACGTGCAAAATAGTGACACACCATTGCATGAGTGAACATTCATTTTCAGAGTGCATCAACCTCAAAGTGCATTTAGTGTTTGCATTTCGGCCTATGACAACACCAGCATGCTCTATGAATTAAATGAGATAGAGACAGAGCGTAAAATGTAGTGGTTGCTGAGATCTGAGATTGCCTGTAGGTGAAATAACAGTGATTGATTGAGTTTATGTGGGTCATGAAAAGACTGGGATTCTTTTCTAACGGCCTACTACTTCCCTATATTTCTTTACTTGACTTCCTTTTTCAAAAGCATATGCTTCATTTCAGGGTAAGTCGCAAGTTGATTTCGACATCATGAAGTCAGTGTTTGTGTAGGTAATGATGAAATAATGCATAACAACGACATATAATCGAGGTTAACGCTAAGGCTATCCCCTTAAAAATAACATTAGTTAGACTAATACAATGGCATCATTTAGTGCTGCTCTGTTTAGCAGACGAGAGTTTCTAAGTCTGTCACTCGGTCATAATTGTGAAACACGATATTCGAAATAGATGTTGTTTTATAAGGAGATGAAATCCTAACGTGCTAACTTTGAAGTGGGCCGATGTGGAATTTCCAGCCTCTTGTATGTGAAGTTGGAGGCCTCGTGGATTACACAGATGTTATTGCCATGGAAAAAGGATTTAACTCTTGCAAAGTTTATTTCGTAGGCTAAATCACTCGTCTTGACAGCACAGCGATTTTGCACAAAATCAGCCGAACTCTGATAATGCAAAACAGAAAAGGTCGGGTTGTACTGCAAAACATGTGCCTATGTAATTCAAGAATACCCCGCGACAGCAGCAAGCAATTGATCAAGTTCTTGCCATTTTTCGAATACCCCCTAAGGTACTACATAATGCAAATCAAAGGGATCGCTTGGTTGTCGTGAAAGCAATTTTTGAATAAATTATAAACATTCCGGTTACAAATACAAATATTTTCATAATTATAATTCACCTGTAATACCAAATAATCATAGCTGTTCGTATTTTTCAAATATGTTTGCATATAATTAGTTATTCACCAACACTACTTCCCCCCCGTGTTTCGCAAAATGGTTCGGTCCTAGGGTTACAGGAAGTTGTAGCAGCTGCCATGTTTGGCTGCTTTGTTGTAGATTTCTTGTAGGTTTCCTGCAGATTTTTTTCTTAAGTGTTGCAATGGAACCGAGCTGGAGCACATTTTTATTTCAGGTAAGATTTGTGTCTTGGGTTTGAAATTGCGATGTGTTACAAATACTTACTAGTAGTTAAGACACTTTGTTTTTGATGTTGTTTTTGTTAAAGTATATTTTAAGTGGCTAGCTAAAGCAATTCTGGCAAAACAATGGTACATCAATCCTAGGCTTCCAGCTGTGAGGAAGGGCATGACGCCTGGAAAAATCAGTTTTCCTTTCTGAAAACGGTTAGTATTGGAAGAATAGAATCTATTTCATTAACTCTATACATGGAATGATTAACTTGTACGACTTGAACACCGAGCTTTGTTTTATTTCAAGCTTGATCAAAGCTCTCGAACATGAGGGATCATCCGTCGCCTCCGCTAACGCCACCGCAAGCCAGTCTTGTTGTTTTCTTTGGTGGTAACCGTTGATCAGTTTTGTTTGATATTACTGAATTAATTCCCTCTTATTGTTTCCACTTTTACTTATAAAGACGGTGTGAAGTCGCACAAAGTAAAGGGAGCACTTTTGAAATCGGTTGCTTGCATGGTCTGAAATTCAAATAAGTGAACACATTACTTTCCCCCTGTCCTTTTAGTGATTCAAATAGCAATGTGACCGCGGGTTTTGAGAAGGAATTTGAGCTATGCATGTAAAAAGAACGATTCTGTTGGCGACAGTTTTTCAGACCACCCAGGTCTGCTGATTGTGTCATTGTCTGGCAGTGATTGAATTGGGATGCATCTGTGACTAAATCAAGATTTGATCAGTTCTGTTTCAGTCGATTATGCACGAGGACTATCGCGAGTGTTATAACTTAGGACTAGCTGACGAGCTATCTAGCTGGCTACATTGCGCATAACTTAACTTACATCAGTGCTTAGCTAATGCTATCGAGCTACAAATTAGCTAATAGTGTAGCCATTTATATGTACAGACTGCTACCGAGTTTGAATCAATGTGTTGTTTTATGTTGTGAGGTGTTTTGGTCCCGTGAAACTATAAATCTTAGGACTTGATCGTTGTTTTCAGCGCGAGTCGCATCTCTAACGTTACTGAGGGCAAGCAAGTTTTCATTTCAGTCATACCACGGTCTTTTCGAACTCTGGTGAGCCTGGGCTATTTTGTATGTCATAAATGGGTATTTATAATGGCTATACTTTTTATGATTGGCTTTTCGTTTAGATAACCGTGTTCTTTTTGTAGAGAATGTTCTCATTTGAAGATCAGATTTGTCGCCACGTCGTTACAAATAAAATTGATTTATAAAAACGTTATCATAGGTCATGTCATTATTCATTTCAAACAGCGTGGAATTTCTCGGTTATTTTCCTTGGCCTCTTAGCGAAACGTTTCACTGTAACGTTACCATCAAGGCCATCTGCCAGAGATGAGTCAGAGACTGCTCATAGCATCAGACATGACTACATTGGGATATACGCATGTTGGTAAATAGCTGCCTTTCTAAATATACGCCACCGGGTATTGGTTTGCATGCAGCGCAGATAGTTGAAGCTAAACGCACGCGCAGACATTCAAGTCTGTCATTACCGAAATGTTACTTTGCCCAAACAGTAACGATTTAAGCGAATGCCAAAGTTGCCTGGTTATATCTATCATAATTGGCTTGTGCTCTGTCTGACGCTGTATTAACGAGTGGCTATAGTTCTAGTAAACTTGGATGCATTAATTCGAATGACTAATTGTTGACTCAAGCTGGAATCCCATGTTTTTCAGTCAAACTTCAGTTTCCCATCAACAAGACGTACTACTTCGTAGTAGGGAATGACTAGGATCATTGTATTGCTAAAACTGCTTGTGAAGTCTGTTTGCTGTGTTAACATCGGAGTCAGAATCATTTGGCACGTAGCACCACCCCATACTTCTTTTGATGATGTCAAGTGTTTTTTATATTAGTTTTGCTTGAATGTCTGGAACAGCTGATCCCATTAACCGAGGAAAAGAGAAATGAACAGACTTCGGTGTAGGCCATTTCACTGTGTTCATGGATCTAACAGCTTGTCAGTTGGAGGGGAAATTGGACCAGTTTGATCTCTGATCTCTTTTTAAGTCACACATACTAATATATATACTAATATATATATATATATATATATATATAATAACATTCTTTATCTGTTTCTCTCTGTCTGTATGTCTGCTTTAACACCAGATCAGATTATCGAGGTGCCTGGAATGCCTGTCCTAAGGCCAGTGCTTATTTCGCCCACATCTTTGCTTTGAAGTTTTTGCCATAATTGTGACAGGTAGAGCTACTGTATCCCCAGTGAACGGAGGAGTGCAGCTGTTTCAAGCTAATTGGTGCAAGTTCTGAGCCCGGCTTCAGCCATGGTACACGCTCAACCAGTTAGCAGATGTTCTAGTGCTGTGCACATGGGCCTAGTTAGACTTGGGAGCTTTGCAGTTTGTAGTTCCAGAAACATGTCGGAGCCTCTGATCAATCAGCTTGTTGAGCTTGTGAGCCGCTGCCGGTTCTCGGGGTGGCCCTAGCAGGTGTGGGTGGTGTTCAGATGTACGTATGGCCATGTGTGAAGTGGCCTTGTTCGTTCTTTCTTTCTTTCTTTCTTTCTTTCGTCCGTTTGCTTGTAGCGTTCCCTCTCTCCCACGTCCTCCTACCTGCGGAGAGACAGCTGGTGTGTCGCCCACCGGTTCTGACATCACCTCTTTGGTTTCATCTCCTCTGTTGTGCTTCCCAGCCCTTCAACTGAACCGCTGGCTGACAAGAAGTACCTTCCTGTGAAATTAAAAAGACATTCACTCCCCCACAGACACCACATTTTTTTTACAATTTGAAATCATTTGATTAGGTGCTGTCTGTATTAAAGAAACCAGCCAGTTCTATATCGTTCTTCGCTTGTGTGTTTCTGCCCAGCGTGGTGCTGTTCAGCAGCAGAAGAGACACTGAGGCTGCATTGCGGCGTGACTCGGTGGCCGATGGGGCTCTGTTGGTTTTTTTTTGGAGGGGGAGATGGTGTCCCTTTCATGTGAGCAGTGGTGTGCGAGCGAGGGGCTTTGTGAGGGGCTGGGAGCGAGTGAGAGTGTGAGTGGAAGTACGTGTAATCCCTTTAGTGTTGTGGCCAGGACAGAAGCATGGACAACGGCCTCTGTTTGCCCCGCTCCTGTGCCCATCAGAGGTGCTACATACACACACACACACACACACACACACACACACACACACACACACACACACACACACACACACACACACACACACACAGTCTCACATATGACTCACGGTCTTCCCGCCAGGTTGAAAAAAAAAAAAGAAAAGAGGGATAGAAGGATGGAGAGAAAAAGAGCGAGTCAGTGGGTGAGTCGGTCATTGATCTAGAAGATACTGGCAGCAGGGGCAGGATGGTAATGGGCTTCTGGATGGCTAAAGTGACCTTATCCCGCATGAGTCGTTCTCTGGTGAACAGGGACTTATGCGATAGCCCAGCGTAATTTCATTTCCAGCACCGAAGAGGATGTGTCTAGCTATCGGGACATCAGCACGGACCACACCAGATGTGGTTAACCCTAGCCTAATGCTCAGTAAATAGAGCCACTTGGTGTTGTGGAGGTCCAGTGCATAGAATGGAATCTCATAATGATTCTGGTACATCGTTCTGTTTTCTGCCAGACTGCGGTTTCAGAATGTTGGTCGAGACATGACCTCAACCCCCTGAAGCCTGCAACGTCGTCGACGCTGAGAAAAAAGGAGATCTGTTTTTTTCTGGAATCTCGACTCCAATCTTCGCTCCACATTATCACACCAATGTGATTGATGGTGTTGCCATAAATCTTAAGGGCTTTCCCTTCCGATTAATACACTGATGAATAAAATTAATGTTTGAGAGAAGTACCTACCTGAACAGTTCACTTATTTAGGTACTTTTCAGTCACATCACCAGTAGGACTGCATAAACACCCACACCTTTGTTAGTTGTTCTATTCACATGCCAAAGACTTTCTCATTACCTGTGGCTTTGAGGGAGGAGATGGACGATGTGGGAGGAAGGCCACCCAGTAGAAATACTTTATTTGGAGGAAGCACTGTCATTTGGAAGTAGATGGAGAGAGAGAGAGAGAGAGAGAGAGAGAGAGAGAGAGAGAGAGAGAGAGAGAGAGAGAGAGAGAGAGAGAGAGAGAGAGAGAGAGAGAGAGAGAGAGAGAGAGAGAGAGAGAGAGAGAGAGAGAGAGAGAGAGAGAGAGAGAGAGAGAGAGAGAGAGAGAGAGAGAGAGAGAGAGAGAGAGATTTTCATTCATGTAAACGAGATATGGAGGCTTACCCTGCCCCATACTACTGCGTGTTGTACAGGCTATCGTTCATTGTGTATATTAACGTTTTTAGCGCAACATACTTGCTAGTAATCTTATGATGAGTAGTACTAATGTACACCACATGTTCATAAACAACGCACAAACCTTGCGTTTCTCTGTGCAACAGGTAGGCCTAGTGTTTTATGGCCAGTCATGTATATTTTACCTTAGTTGGTTGGTTATGGAGTGTAGTTTGCATCAAAATTTACATTTGCATGTGTAGGTATAGTGGATATTTCTGTAAAATAGTAGTAGTGGTCTCCTCCAGAAGACATTTCATTGGGAAAAGGCTTTGTGTTAGGATGGGGAGGTTTGTTAACAGGTCCTCTGCATATGTAGGGTTCAAGGCCATTAGCCCTCCTATTGATACCCTTTGAAACTACAGAGACACAGGGTCATCGATGTTGGATAGCAATTTATTTGTTCATAAGAATAGAGTGAATAAGGGCTCACACAAGACTTCAGAGAATCACCTCAAGTAGCCGAAAAAAATACGTTTTAAGAGAAAAGACATTTTTCACAGTATGAATATTTGTTAGGGATTTTAAAGGAAAATGCAAATGACATGCATACTGTCTACATATATTACATTTTAATAATTCATTAATTACATTTAAAATATAACCGCGTGTCAGAACCATGAACATCTAGCCGTAAGCTTCTGGGGGTTAAAAGGGTTTTGCTCCGTTATGAGTAAGTGAGTAAAAAGAAGAAGCGTTTTTCAAAATGATAGGCTTCGATTCAGAGTCCAGCGTGGCACTTTTCCCAGTCCAACATGGGATATTTGGCCTCTCGGGTCAATCTGAACCACATTGGAGTACAGAGGAAGCGTCAAACTTTAAACACCTCAGATATCCCACAGGTAGCTTTTCAAGTTGTCTTTGAGACGGTCGGGGCCAGATGAGACGAGACGAGTGGAGATGAGACGAGACAATACTCCCTAGTACAGTGTTTTTGTCTGCTGTGTTTTGTCTTCCCCTCAATATGCTTCTCTCTGTTCTTGCTAAGCTGCTTTCAAATTCAAATTTTTTGTATAAAAAAAAAAGAAGCTTCATTTGAAAAAGAACAGGGTAAAAAAAGAAAAGAAACAGATTAGCATGTGTAGTGCGGCAGGCAGGAGCAGCGTCCAGCCCAACCCAGCCATGGGCGGCCTGTCTGCGCTCCCCCATTGTCAAGGAGGTGGCTGTCTTTTGAGAGCTCCCCCTCGGTTTGGATATTATTTACGTTGCAGTGACCTCAGCCTTCAGTGCGCATTTGGATCAAAAGTGTCAGAGCGGCGTGAAGGCGCAGCAGGCTGCAGTCACCGCGCCTCGCCTCTGTCTGGGGGACCAGGAGCTCTGCAGTCTACAGGCAGGCAGGCCTCCGCTTCATACAAGTGCACACAAACACACATACAGATGCACAAGTGTGCACACACACACACACATACAGATACACAAGTACACACACATACAGATACACAAGTACACACACATACAGATACACAAGTACACACACATACAGATACACAAGTACACACACTCACATACAAGTATACAGACATGCATGTACAGACACACATGGACACACACACTCGTATAAGGGTGGACAGATAGACAAAGATACACACACACACACATAAAGGCATACAGATGTACAAATACAGGCACACATACAAATATGAATACAGACACAGAGTGAGAGAAACAGCCCCCCCCCCCCACACACACACACACACATACACACAGAGGCATGGAGAGCTGAGGGATGCTGATTCACAGAGAGAGAGAGCAATAGATAGACCCAGGCAGACGGACTCTGTGATGATGAAGATACCTGTAATCATAAGGGGGGCTGACTGACAGTGCAGGTGGGCAGACAAAGACAGGGGCATACTACCTACCCTAGGAGTTCCCAGGGGTGTGTGTGTATATATATATATGTGTGTGTGTGCGCGTGCGTGCCTGCCTGAGTGTGTGTGTGCCTGCCTGAGTGCGTGCGTGTGTGCGCGCCTGCCTGAGTGTGTGTGAGTGAGCGAGAGCAAAAGCGTCTGTCTCTGTGCAGAGAGGAGAGGAGAAGCCAGGCCAGTGTGTATGAATAGAGGAGCCAAATCAGTGAGGACTTTGGCACAAAGCCCCCCTGCGGAGCCCCGAGTGCATCACTGCCCAGCTCTGTGTCTGCAACAATGGAGCAGATGAAATAAGGAGGAGAAGGCGCAATCCATTTTTCTCCTCTCTCCCTTTTTTCTTTCTCTCTCTCTCTTTTTTTTTTTTTTTCTTCTCCGCTCTCCATCCCTCCCCCCAGCTCTTGGGACGGACGGGTGAACCCGAAAAGAGAGGGGTCAGGGATTTAACCTCAGCCTTTACTGATTACGGAAGAGCGGGTTGTCGTCCCCTTAATTGTTGTGTCCTCCTTTTCTACGGTCTCAGACCATGACGTGGCACAAACTTCTATTTCTCTCATGTTCAGACCCCAGATCAGTGAAACGTGGGTACCACTTAAAACATAGTATTAGATGACTAGTTGACTAAAAGACCAGGGCCTAAAGGCCTAAGATGGATAATAGCTTGCAGATCCAAAGAAACAAACTGATGTGCTTGCAGAGGATAATGACTGGATCTGGTGTGATGAGTCAGTCATGAATGGTGCAGTCATCACTGCATCTCGTTAAAACATCCTTGACATTTTCTTCTGCAGTTTTGCACAAGCAATCTTTTTAATAGTGTAACACAGGGTGTAGGCGTTCCTTTGTCTTTCCGCTGACCACCCAGTACCTGAAACAAATATTTAGAACATGCTCTTTTAAAATAACAGTTCAGTTATGAACTTTTTGAATTTCAACTGAAATTCCGCTATAGGGCCCATATGGGTAGTGCTGAACAGATTTGAGTTTTTTTTTTTTTAGTTGTTCCTTTGGTGCTTGTAATCCAGAGGTAAGTGTTCCCCATGTCTCTGCTCTGTATGGGGGGCCCCTCGCATATTTAGGATGCTCCATTGAACCACAATAGGCACTCTGAGCTGGCGTGTTTGCTTGCCTTTATTGTGCACTTCAGGGCCAAGGCCGGCCCAGATGTGCTATTGTGCTGCCATATTGGCATATTGTCATAGACCAGGGCAGAACAACTGAAGCCCAGCTCCACTGTACGCTTGAGCTTTGTGGACAGCTTCTTGGAAGTTTGCTTGCACCCACACTCGTACAAGAACACTTGTTTTAGCGTGAAGTGTTTTGCCTGTGTGTTCGAGTGTTGTGATGCTGCTGCAGCAGTGGACCAGCGAAAGCGAGGGCTACTTAGACGGATAAATGTTTTTTTGTCGTCGTTGTTGTTTTTTCAGTGGCGGCTTGGCATCCTTTTCCTAAAAACACAAACTTGTGCTTGAATTCCCTCCGAGAGCCTCCGCACCTAATCTAGGTCACTGTGTAGTCTGTCCAGCGATCAGGGGGGAAAGAGGGTTTTCAGAGCTGTGTGTGTGCATGATTTTATTTTTTAATGCCAGACGGTGGAGGTGGCTTGTCTGTGTTGACGTCAGAGCAGAGCAGTGTCTCAGTAGGAGGCCCCTTCAGAGCACGGTGTGGAGACATGCGCTGTGTTTATCTCATCACCAGCTTGATTGGATGTGTTTTTCTCCCCACGTATCCAGTCAACTTAGTGCAAAAAAACTCTTTATTTGTGTTTTTAAGCCTGACTTTCAGGCGCAGGTGGTCTGGATCCTTGCGAGACAATGACGAGTGGGTGGGTGTCTGGGAGTTTTTTTTTTGTTTGTTTGTTTGTTTGTGCCCTTTCTGATGTGGTCTGACCTGTGTGCTGAGGTAGGCCTACATTGTACACCCCTGACGGGCCTTCTACCCTTCTGTGTCCCAGTAATAATCGAGTCGATGTCCTTCATCCTCGGCCCCTACTGGGCTTCCCTGGGCTCAGGAGGCGGCCTCAAGAGGCAGCCTCCATCGCTGTCGCCACTTACTAGGGTTTTGATTTTTTCTTCTTTTCTGTTTTAGCAGGTGTTGAGTCACACATTACAATGATCTGGTTCTGTGACATTCATTGCTGTTGTAGGGTTGGTTGCCTGAATCATTTTACTTTATGAGTAGTTCTCTCAGTAGGTCTCTGTTAAATGACGTTGGCCTTGGTGACTGTTTTCAGGGGTTGGTTCCATGACAAGTTCACCACTTGTGTCACTGATCTTTGGCCTAAATCACGGTTTCCATTATTTGGTTCAGTTGCAAAGCCATCTGTGTTTTAAGTTGGTCTTGGTCTTAAAACACTAATGTCCGGGTTCAGATCAGAGCCAGGTAGACCTTCTCTGTTTTGGCTGGTCTTGGGCCTAAACCCTTGTTTCTAGGGCTCGGCTCAGTCAGGTAGACCATCTCTATTTTTGCTGGCCTAGGGCCCCATGCTGCTGAAGGCAGCCCTCGGATTCCTCCCCTGCTTCGCATGAGTCGGCTACTTTTGCAGTCACATGACGACGGCTCAGCGGCTAGGTTTACACACGACAGATTTAGAGGCCCGGGCGGCACCGGACTGGTTTTCGGCATTTGGTAATGGCCAAGTCTATTTGTGTGCCCGTGGAACACCTTACTGTTGGAGGCCTCCTACTGGGGCCGCGCTACAGGCCTATATATATATTACCACTAACTAATACAATTCACTGGCAAGCATAGACGTTCTGCCCTGATGTTTCGATTGGGGCCAAGTGTTTAGGTAATAGGCTATTCCATGTTATAACACTTCTGAGACTGGTCTCATGATGTGAGTCCCACATAACTTTAAGTGACTTTCTGTGGTGGCAGAAACTCAACACTCCTCAGTCTCTCTCTGTCTCGCCTCGTCTCGTCTCCTTGGCTTGGTAACTTTCCTGATGTGAAAGGCTCCTGCCTGCCGTTAGTCATCGTGTGGCGGGGAGGCGGAAGTGGTGACTGAGTCCCGCTGGTGTTCTTTCAGCCCCGACTCCCAGCGCTGCCGAGCCAGCGAGAGAGCGGAGACACGACACGCCACACATGCACTCCAAATGACTCACTGGCTATTTCTGACGAGCCTCGGACACACTGGCTTTGGTGTAGTGCTCGCGAACACACTCTCTCTCTCTCTCTCTCTCTCTCTCTAATTTGCCCGCTCTCTCTCTCTCTCTCTCTCTCTCTCTAATTTGCTCTCTCGTTCTCTAGCACACAAGCTGTCTGTCTCTCTCTAATTTGCTCTCTCGTTCTCTAGCACACAAGCTGTCTGTCTCGCTCTCATTTGCTGTCTTGTTCTCTAGGACACAAACTCTCCCCCTTTCTCTCTCTCGCTCAGTTTTTTGATGTGTCACTAAGATTGTAGAGTGAGCCGGTCTGGAGTAGCTGGGACACGGGCGGCAGCCGTAAAAGATCTCTGGCCCTAGGCGCGCAGCCACACACACACACACACACACACACACACACTCTCTTATCAGTGCTCCCAATCGCCCAACACAGTTGAACATGCGGTTCAGTGTTACCCACTCCCAGAGCCAACATTTGGTGTGTGTGTGAGAGTGTGTGTTTGTTTGGGGGGGTGGGGGCGGCGGCATGAAGTAAGCATTAAGTAAGCAGTAACATGCAAATGACTCAAGTTCAAGGCTATTCCTCTCCCCATCAAACTATCACAGAAAGAAAAGGTTCTAAATACAGACACATTGACTGTGCGTGCGCGCTGTAAAGATGTAGGCCAAGCTCCCAAAAAGAGCTGTGTTGCATAAACGATTGACCTGAAAATCATGTCAGTGAGTGGCTTAAGTAGCACCTCAGAGAACCTGCTTTCTCTGTACCGGAGTTCTGGGAATGCGAAGGCACCCGCTCTTTCCATATCCCTGGACACGTTGGCCATTAGTAAGCACTTTCCCCCTGGCTCCAGCCAAGGTGACCAGGCTCCTCGCTTTCCAGAGGGGGGAAGCTAATGCTGCTGCTAAGCCAGTGATCAAACTGAAACCAACCAACTGGCAGCAGCAACACAATTGCAATGGAACTCCTGGAAATGGCTCGACCTCGTTGAAAAGTAAAGTTGTAAAGTGGTGTAAAAGTCGTTTTTAGTGGCATTGTCTTGCATTGGTTTCGTTATTTCGGGCTATTTCGCCCTGTTTGAATCAAAGCAGTTGGTCAGAATACCTTGAATGGTCCTGGCATAGACTGAAGTGGCATCAAAGAGAGTTTTTTTTGTTTGAAGTCGATTCAAATTCATCTCAAAGCATCACATCACAGGTCGTTAACAACATATCCTATTATATGGCCAAACCACAGCAAACGACACTACTTCAGGTGCATCTGTCTCCTCTCAGTATGTTCGCCGCCATATTGTGCTCTGTATTGCGGAACTGAAATGTCTGTCTGTCTCCTCTTGTCCCCACAGCAGGCCAATGAAGCCCTTCACCACCAACACCAGGTGGCCCAGAACAGCCTGTTGCCGCTGCTCAACTCCGAGCCCCAGGACCAGAAGCCTGTGATGCCCATCCCTCTGGACCAGAAGCCCCCAGTCAGCCAGGCCAACAGTCAGGGTGGTGGAGGGGGTGGGGGCAGTGGAGGAGGGGGGGGTCCTATGGCCGTCGTGAAGAAAGAGCACAAGACCAAGACGCCGTTCGTGTGCAGTTACTGCAACAAGGCCTTCCGCGACAGCTACCACCTGCGGCGGCACGAGTCCTGCCACACTGGCATCAAGATGGTGTCGCGGCCCAAGAAAGCTACGCAGTCGGCGCCCACCATGGTGCCGCTCATCTCCTCGATGCCACGGGAGAACTCCGGCGGCAACCCCTCCTACATCTCCACCATCGCGGGCATCCTCACCACGGCGACCACCTCCGCCTCCACGGGATCCAGCGTGATGTCGTCGGTCTCCATGGGCGCGATGCCACAGCAACAGCATCAACAACAGCAGCATCATCAACATCATCAGCAGCAGCAGCAGCAGCAGCCCAAGAAGCCTCCCAAGCCGGTGAAGAAGAACCACGGCTGCGATATGTGTGGCAAGGCCTTCCGTGACGTCTACCACCTCAACCGCCACAAGCTGTCGCATTCGGACGAGAAGCCCTTCGAGTGCCCCATCTGCCACCAGCGCTTCAAGCGCAAGGACCGCATGACCTACCACGTGCGCTCACACGACGGCGGCGTGCACAAGCCTTACGTCTGCTCTGTGTGTGGGAAGGGTTTCTCCAGGTGAGTCGAATGACCTTCAACCTTTTCGATCTTACATTTGCTACTACGTAAACTCATGGCTTTCATCACTCCCTTACAGGTGCTAGATCACATTGGCTTAGTGATAATATATTTATATAGCAATATTCATTCACTCATTAATTTAGTTATTTTCTAGTCAATCATGACGCACCGTGGGTGAGGATGTGTAAGAGCTCTGAACTACGAGCGGTGATTTGAAAACTAAGTAACTTTTGCAATTTTCAATTATCTGAACAGAAATGCCACAAGTCAGCACTGTCTGAGAAAATGGACAACATTGGCATACGTGCAGTCATCCCCTGTTGTTATACAACAACAGCTGTAGAACTCCTCTGCTTCTACCTTAGACCACAAACGTATCAATCACCTCTCTTCTAGAGAGTTGAGCATACAAGCGAAACTAAAAGCAGATTACGACCGATTCCCTCGACGCAGAGGTAGTAATTCAGCCTTTATGCTCATTTACACTCCATGGCTTTCAACAGATGCGTCATCTTTAGTTGCTGTAATTCTGATCATTATTTACCGTCTGTGTCATTTCTGTCAAATATCTTCCATCTGTTTGTAAGCAAGTGAAGGTAGAAATATTGCTCTCTTCTCTTGGTGTTTGCTAGCGCCACATCAAACAATACATGTCTATGAGTGGTTTCCAAACATAGTATCATGGTCTACCGCTGATTAGATTAATAATTTGTTTTAAATGCTGTCTAAACAGCATCCTGATTACGTGACTGTCAAACGCAATCCATGTCTGAGTTCATCTTGTTTTCACTCAGAAAAACATTGGGAAAGGGAAACAAAGGCTCATGGGAAGTACATATAAACACATGATCTAGCATAACATTCCATAGTTGACACAGCTAAAACTATTATTTGGCCTACACGAAGTTGACCTTGCTAAAATTGTCCAGAGTGAACTCAAAACATGTGTGCACTGGAACCCTGGAAAGAATAAAAACCTGTGTACCAATCACATTAGTTGAGGAGAGCTGAGAAGATATCTACCTATCTACCTAACCTAGCCTAACCCATCTGTGAGCTTATCAACAGCATAGCAGCTGCCACTATAAAAACTAACCGCAGCAACATTTGAGTTAACAAATCACACTTACTAGGCATAAACACAATCCTAAATTGAATCTAATCGATGTTCAAAAGGGCATCATTATTACTTGCTATCCTCACACTCAATTTCTGACGAGAAGTTAGAACCAGGGCAATTCTTGGTATATGAGCAGGACATTAGCAGCAGAAGAGTCTACGTACAGTCTTCTCGTATCTCCGTGGTCGGTGAAAACAACCCAAATGAGTGCTTTTGTGTACAGGAGTCACATTGGCCGTTTAAATGCATCTTCTCGCCTCGCGATGACCACCAATTGACCATACTGTTATCATGAATAGCTTTATTTGCTAATGGGTGGGTCATCAAATTAATCTAAAGTTAGCTATCTGGTTATGACTTGTCGACATTAGCTGGCTAACTACTTGAATGGGTTGTTTACTTACAACTAACCAAAAAGACAACGCCAAATGTTTGTGATTTTATTAACTGAAATGCACTCTAGTGTCCTAAAGGCTAATATGAGCAGATACTAACACAGAAACGTATGTTAGTGGCTAGCAGTAACTTAATTGGCTAGTAGCTTGTTTGCTTGCTAGAGCCAATTCACTTTTCGATTTCCCTTGTCATCTTGAATCACCACAACATAACTTAACACACTGTAATGTTAGAAACTATAATGCGTCAGACCCCGTCGTCTTTACTGTCAGCTTTCCAGGTTAGCTGAAAATACCGTACATTAGCTTGCAGTCTTGCCAAAATAGAATAGAATGCTAAGCTGCTAACAAGTTAGCTGTTGACATTCATCCAACCTGGTTATGTTTGTTGAATGGACACAAGCAAAACCTCAGCTGAAATATAGGCTTTAATTAATTCACAGATGTGATATTATCTTCATTTTACAATTACAGCAGCAATTAAGCCATTTCGGTCCGCGAATTCAATCCAACTCTTGTCTCACATTTAACGCAACTGGCTGCTCAGCAAACTAGATACTTACATGCGGCACTAGAGTCAAATAACTTCATTCATGAAGCCTCATTCATTTTCAATGGGAAATGAAGCCATTAGAAACGGCAATCAAAAACAGACATATCAATGAGCTGCATGCAAGCACACTACAAAGTATTAGTAGAGACTTCGATGTCTTAAACCGTGGGAGTTGAAAAGACACCAAAAATTAACACCGAATAATAACACTATATGATCGTGCAAGCAATCACATACTGAATGGACATTACGTTAGCAGCCTGTAAGTGTATGTGTGTGGATTTAACTAGTTTGGTAAGCTGCAGTTTTGTCCAATGCAATAAACACTTGCTTTGTTTGATATATGACAGAAATTTGACAGACGTTTATGCGCAGCCTAATTAATCCGTTTTTACCAGTTGCCTTGCAAGGTTGATGTCCGTTTCTGAGGCAAGTTATGATGCAGTTGTACGGAAAACATCTGACAGAATGCTGTCATAACCTATTGCCTTTATATGAGTTCAGTGGTTGGACTGTTGTTGCATTTTAACATGCTACACAATCATGTTGGGGATTAGCCCGTCTGACCACTGAGTATCTAGCCGTGATCATAAAGAATGTGGTGACGTTTACCGTTTGCAAGCATGTTAAAATATGTGCCGAGATGGAGACTGTGAGACCATCTGCTCGTCCGTATGATGTTAACATCGTCCGGCTACCATTGGCTGCTGCAGCGCTCTGATTTATAGCTGTGCTCAATACTTTCTGACTCACTGCTTTTGTTGCCTACGGAGCACTGAAATCTTCTGGCTTCCTAGATAGTTTCCTTCTGTGAGCGAGCTAGAGAGAGGAAGGGGAGGGGGGCGCAGACTGCTTTGATTGTCTTCTCTCTCTCTTTTTTTTCTTTTTCAACGTCATGCTGTGGTTCCCCTGAGCCCACCACTGCTTCCTCCTCCTAGGGGAAGAGTGAGTGAAAGGACCCACTGATCCAGTGGACCGGGATTTCCTCTTACTCACCCAGCAGCGGCAGTGTAACCGTGTGTGTGTTTGTGCTCCCGTTTTTAAGTGGTGACTGCTCAAGTGCTAACTTCTTTCCAGTAAGAGGTAGCGGGAATAGCAGTGAGTGCGTCAATCTCTCTCTCTCTCTCTCTCTCTCTCTCTCTCTCTCTCTCTCTCTCTCTTCCTCCATCCTGTTACCACCCAAGGCACTGCGTGACTAATAATCTGCAGATTAATTTCCGAGTGAGCACTGGAAGTAGATAGAGGCGAGTTTAAAAGGAGGATTTCGGCTCGTGAAACGTGACACTGCCAACACCGATTCCCAGCAGTCCTCTCCCTAGGGGACAGACATACACGACGACCAATAAGAAGTCACTTGATTTCCCCAGCTCTCAAAAACTGATAGATAACTCTTCATACGTGACGTAGGACAGACCAAAGGCCCAAGTCCTAGACGTTTGGTTGGTTTTGTTATAGTGCTATACGAATGGATTAATGCAGAAACTTCGTTCAAACTTTTTTTCTACACTTTCTTAAATATTTAAGATAAACGAGTAACAATTTCCCATTTAAGTGAATTGTGGTATCTTGGTGACATTCTTTAACTGTCATGTCAGCTGCCACTGCTGCAGTCTGCAGCTTGCTCTCTCCCTATCGTTCTCTCCTCATCTATCTATAAACAGAGAGAATGAGTGAATAGATAGATTGATATCTATCTGTCTATTCACTCATTCTCTCTGTTTATCTATCTTAAATTCAAACTTCCCCCATCTATTCAATTTCTTTAACTCTCATTCTGTCTGTCTGTCTTTCTTTATGATCTTACCCATCCAAATGCCCTCACACATCTTTGCTTTTCTCCACCTTCCTCTCTCATTCTCTGCTCATGCATTACAAATCTCTTTCCTTTTTATATTTGTATACATTTATTTATTGTATTTTCATTTTTTGCTTTGCAAGCACTAGTGTTTCCTTCAGGAAATGCAAATCAATTTTTTTCCTCTTGTGGTGGAGTTTGAATGAAAACCCAGTGAAAAGTAGTGTCTGGCAGTAGAGTAAAAAGAGTCTTTATTTTTGTTGTGGTGGTGTAGTTAGAATAATGATGACCGACTGAAAAGTGGTGTCTTGCAGTAAAGTTTTTGATTTTATATGTTTAGGACGTGGTGTAGTTTGAACGCAGTGTAAAGCAGTGTCTGGCAGTAGAGTAGCATAACACAGGGGTCAGTGGCAGCGAGCCGTGACTGCCGGCTGTGTGTATGTGTGTCTGGAAGCCGCTGTCCTCTTCGGTTAATAACAAGAGAGGGGAGGGGAGAGGAGCAGCCATTCTGGTTCACAGCACGCCTGAACAGATAACAATTCAAATACAGTTGACTGTGCTCCTCACAGGCTGCACTACTGCCAGTGTGAAACCGCAGCTCCTTGGACCAGCTGGCAGTGTTGGGGTTTTTCAAGAGCGAAGAGGAACTTTAGCAGGCCAGGGGAACTGGCAGTTAGGCTGTGATGTGATACAAGGACCTGTTGTTGAAATTCCACCCCCAAAAAAACGGACTTCAGTGTGATGTGAATCATAATTGCTCACTTTAGTGGTATATTGTGTGATGGTTGGGCAGTTGAGGCCTTCAGAGATCTGATATTCCTGAGTAAGGCACAGGTAAACTGTGTCATGGATGTGGTGGCTAATTCTTATTGTGTTTACTCGATTTGTCATAGCAATCAATCCCTACTTGTCATGATTCATGCATCAACTCTATCCCTTTAACAGGAAACTTTCCCTCCAGTTAAAACATTTTCGCTTTTATCAAATTAAATTTTCTTCTTTTATATAGTGCCATGAAAAAACTGACCTTGTCTCAAGACACTTTAACAGAGCCGTTATCATTTCTTGTGTATCCCACTCTAACATGTTCCCACCTTTTTTTATTTTGCAGGCCTGACCATCTCAGCTGCCATGTCAAGCATGTCCATTCCTCAGAGCGACCATTCAAATGCCAAGTTACGGTAAGAAGATGCAGCCATTGCCTAACCATGCGGTTTACAGTGATTGGAATAGGATGCTCATTATGGGCCAGCTTTCCTTAGCCTCACAGTAAATCCTACATGCTGTTTTTGATGGCCTGTTTGTGCCTGTAGTGTCACTGTTCTCGTTGCTCTGGTTAGTTTTGTGCATAGGGTTGAGGGTAGCAGTGATGCATGCGTTTGAAGAGATACCATTAGCTAGACTGTGTGTGTGTGTGTGTGTGTGTGTGTGTGTGTGTGTGTGTGTGTGTGTGTAAAAGAGAAATTGCTCAGACTGCTGGCGGTTAACTTGGTACTGCGCTGTTATCCCCTGATGGAGAGCGTGACTGCTGTCGCACTAAAGGTAATGAGAACACCTGCAGTCATGACCCCCAGCATCCCTCTCAGACTGCTAGCAGCTAGCGTTGGGAAGCACAGTTATACTGAGAGAGTTGCTGCTGTTGCAACACACAGCTACTTCCTTATTGAGAAAGTAACTGGGTTTCCTCATTACCCTTACAGCAAGCACAGAGTCGTGACCCTGGTATCCCTCACATCTCTGCGTGCGGTTAGCTTCGCAATGGACCATTATGCCCTTACGGGAATAGGGCCTCCTTTCACACTAATGATCTTCATGTCGCTGGATAGGATGCCCCGATACCACTTTTTTTCAGACAGTCATTTGTGTACTTGCTGATGCCAAGTACCGACACAATACTTAATCATTTGCCTATGCCGGTGTTCTATACATTTCTCCTCTTCCAGTGGTCTGATATGGCAGCAAAAAATGCCAGAACACCTTCTGACCGCAGCCTTGAGTTTCATGTAGTGTTGCCATGAAGTGGTATCGGCATGTGACATCGAAGACATTTTATTAGTACGAGTATATGAGCACAGTATCGACCCGATACACGATACCGGTACCGGTGCGTCCCTAGTCACTGGAACACTCTGTGCAGTTGGACTTTGGCCAGTGTGTGTGTGTGGTTGAGAAACCAGAGAGGGAGGTTGACCTTTGCCTGACCCTATTTACGCTGGCTCACTCTCGGTCTCCCCGGCAGGCCTGCACCTCTGCCTTCGCCACCAAAGACCGCCTGCGCTCGCACATGATCCGGCACGAGGGCAAGGTCACCTGCAACATCTGCGGCAAGATGCTGAGCGCCGCCTACATCACCAGCCACCTGAAGACGCACGGCCAAACCAACTTCAACAACAACAACTGCAACAAAGGTAAGACACCCAGCCCCGCGTGGCACAGCAGCCGTTGGGTTCGACTCGTTTGAGTTACGGTTTCTCTTTTACATTTCACCACGCCTCAAATGGCAGTCTTCTCGTTCTACATGTTCCAGTTATGTTTTTGTTCATTTTACTGACCTGTAAAATGGGTTTTGGGGACTCTGGAAAGGGGGGGGGGGCGGTGTGGTAATTAAATGCTGCATCTTTAGGATGACTTATAGGGCTAATGGAATTCACCTTGCTGATGAATCACACGCAGGGGAACATGCCCACTGAGACTCTCCTGAGCGATACAATCTGACTGGGTCATTAGTCATAGTCTGGGAATGAGAGTCTCTGTCCTTTCATTCTTTATAGACGGCCTAGAACAAATCCTCTGTCTGTGAGGGGGAAAGAAGTGTGCTCGTGTATGTGCTGTACTTTTGTTTTTAATAATATTTTGTAAAGCATTTATTTATTTTTGTAGTATCCCACAAGAATCCAAAAATCAGTTAATCTCTGGACGTGTTGAGAATGGAATACATCATTCACTGCTAATTTCAAAGATGGTTTGGTTGATTGCGTGGCATATTTGGACACAACCACTACATTTAATACTAACTACATTCCCCAGCACCGTCCCGTGGGTGTCTCTGCCGTTATGTGTCGACGCTTTGATATTGAGTGGTGTATGGAGCCTGACAGGTACAGAATGGCCTCTTAAAGCCTCCATTTATCTCTCTGCTTTGTCAAGTGCCTTTTGAGCTCAGCTGGTTTATAAAGAAAGTTAAAGTACCCTCAGTGTGAAAGCAGGACAGGTTAGTAATCGGCCTCAGTGAAGCTGAGGTTGTTCACGTCACTTAATCGCAGATATAGTGATATATATGTCGCTGTGAAAGAATGCAGAGAAATAGGCCTAATGATTATAGGCAATTGAAGTAATTGTTGTTATACCAGAACAGGCTCATTTCAGTTTGGCTGACGTGACTGAGCTCAATCATCTAACTCCCCTGTGTTTCAGTGCTGCTTACTGCACTGCATGTTGTGTGTGCATTCCCGTTTGAAGACTCCATGTAGGCTATTAGCCACTAGTATCTAATCCTGATTCATTAAGACTATCTAAAGCAAAGAACTACTGAAAACCTGCAGTATTTCACATCCCCAGGAGCCGGATTGATCGCTGTTGATTTAACCCTTTTGAACAGTTTAGCTTTTGTTGAGCTGCATCATTTCAACTCGTTCTCTCTGACACAAACTACCAGTCCTCCTCAGCTCTAGGTTTCCCCAACACTACATACCTACCCGTCCACCCCAGCACAGGTGACCTAGATACCCCACCCCTAGCACTAACGCCTGCGGGGGGTGTGTGTGTGTGTGTGTGTGATTGGGGGCGGGGGGCGCAAAGGAGCCTCAAGCACAATTTATGGTCGTCCGTTTACGGAGACACGGAGAGACCTCTCCGAGCACTTCTCCGTGGCTTGACGTGCACCTCCCAATTTTTTTTAACTATCCGTCTCCGTCAATCCTTCAATACATCGCTGTTTAGCTTGTGGGTAGTAGTATGCCAGCATTAGATGGCTGGCTCAGACACCTCGCAAATCCCCTCAGACGTATTTTTCAACTTTCAGTATTTCACAACTTTTAAGCACAAATACGACCATCTATGGAGTTTGGTTTGCCGCCATCTTTTTTTTTTTTTATTGCTTTGCAACACCCACAACCGTCAGAGAACCATATATTAAAACGAGTCCGTCGAGGCAACTGCGTGACCACGGAGTTGTAGAAGTATATTGAGCCCTTCAGGCTGTGAGCTGAGGGGTGTGTGTGTGTGTGTGTGTGTGATCGGGGGCGGGGGGCGCGGGGCGCGGGGGAGCCTCAGGCTGTGAGCTGAGGGGTGTCCGGGGCGTGGGTCATGGCCGTCAGGCCCTCATAACACTCTTGTCTGTATTTCTGAATAGGGTACTGGCAGTGGAACTCCTCACAAGCACGAAAAGGTAAAACCGTAGCCCAGTGTGGGGAATAATGATGAACTAAATGAGAAACCGTGAAACACAAATGCAAAACACACAAATGTTTTGTGTTTGTGTGTGTGTGTTTTGCATTTGTGTGTGTGTTTGACACACAAATGCAAAACACACACACACAAACACAAATGCAAAACACACACACACAAACACAAATGCAAAACACACACACAAACCAATGGAAAACACACACGCAAACAGCCACACACACACACACACAAACGCACACATACAGGCAATAAAATCATACACTGTACAGCTGTAATGCTTCAGCACCGAGGGTGGAGTTTCTCCATTGAAACGTCGTCTGCTGTGGTCAGCCAGTCCCTGCGGTTTAGCTCCTACATTCACACCTGCTTGCACAGGAGACACCTGCCCGCTGTCCCTGTAGAAGGTCTAGTAGATGTGTAGCTGGGGATGGGGTTGGGCTATACGTTCACACGCACCAAACCTAAACACACCATGCTCCTGTCTTTCTTCTCTTCTTTTTTTTTTTCTTTTCTTTTTCTTGTTCTCTCTCTTCCAGATAGCAACGATGTGTGCAACTCGTCCTCCATCACGCACGTCACCTCCTCTGGCCCCAGCATGAGCCGCGGCGGCAGCACCAACAGCAGCTCCAGCTCCTCCTCCAACGCCGTCACCATCGCCACGCAGATGAGCCTGGGCAACATCACCTCGGGAATGGGCCTGCAGCACCCGGTCACCATCACCGGCCCGGTGAACATCTCCTCTGTCCACATCCCCACCACGGCGTCCATGAGCCTCGCCCACCCCATGGCCCTCACATCGCCCATGTCCATGAACATCGCCGGGCCGCTCAACATCGCCATGCGGCCCATGGAGAGCATGTCTTTCCTCTCTCAAGTCCTCCCTTCCTCCCCGCCCTGGTAGAGACGAGTACCCAGCCCCCACCCCCGTCATCCTTCCTCACCATCTCACCATCTTCCTCATCCTCCCTGTCCTCCTCCTCCTCCTCCTCCTTTACTCCCCACGCCCACCACCACTGAGAGAAGTTGTTTACTCTAAAGGTCTGAAGGAGCAGCTAGAATGAATGAACCCTGTCCCAGCTGCTGCCTCCTTTAGCAACCTTGCATCAAACAATAAACAATAACGTTTTTATTTTCTTTTTAGTTTTTTTTTTTCCGTGGTTGTTGGAACTGAAACATTAGCTAGAGTTTAGGTTTTTTTTTTATTCCCTCTGAAGGAGCTCTGACCTGGCGTTGAGTGCACAGCATTAATGTGAACATTTTGAGTTGATGACGCACTAAGCCACAGTCGGACAAGGATCGGAAGGGTTGGAACAGTCCTCTCAGACTTTACTCAACACGGTGACCTTTGCCATTTGGAGAATTTTCACAAGGACAAATGCAATAAGTGCTGATTTTTTTTCACTGGTTATTTTGTTTTTGTTTGTTTGTTTGTTTGTTTGTTTGTTTGTTTGTTAATACGTTTTCTTCCACATCATCTGGGCTGTGTCTCAAAAGCCACTAGCCTGCTAATCAGTATTTAACGTTTTAAGGAAATGAGTTCAAAAGGGACAAAGGCTTCCACTGTGAGGGAAGGGTTGTATATTTAGTTGTGTTTATGCTTGGGTTACCCTCCAGGTGAGGGGGTATGCCTTTAATCGGTTGAGGTACAGCGGTTACCTTGATGGAAGCCAACTCGGGATCAAGTCTGGCGTGGATTCGACAGGGGCCAGATCTTTTCCAGAGTTTGCTACCGTCTGACTGTAGAGTATAATGTGCCGTTGGTTATGCAGGCCAATGCGTTCTCACTCCAAACAGGCATTCACTGTCTGTTTTTATTTTATTTTGTTTTGTTTGTTTGTTCCCCCCCCCCCCCCCCCCCCCCCCCAGTGTTTGGATAGACACTAGGAATGGACGCTTTCTTTGACTTTCTCTTGAACAGAGCTGGAGTGTGCTTTGTGAACCTTGTCATTGACTATTCTGTTTTACAGTACCAGAGGGAGGAGTGAGTTTTGCACTGAAAGCATATCCCATGTTGTTAAAAAAATACATAAAATGAAGAAAAAAAAAACAGCAGTATTATCAAAGATCAAAATTTGGAGTGGTAGGTATCCAGCCTAGATCTTACAGGGCCACCTAGTGGTTGGCAAGTGACAACCTTAGTTCACCAATATTTATTTGAACTATTATCATGTTGGTGACAGAGTGTAGATCTTAGAAGTATTTTATACTCATGTTTTTAATATTTTCATTTTTTTTTATTATTATTTTATTATTATTATTTTTCAAGGACCCTGTTAAGTGTGGGACATTCTGCTCAGGTATTTCGGGGGTATGAGTAACTTTTAGTTTTTCTAATTATTATTATTATTATTATTAGGCCCTGTGTAACATGTCAGTTGTTTCTGGATTTCTTTTCTTTTTTTTCAGTGTTACTTTGTAAATACCATTTTTGTTAAGGCTGACAAGCAGAAGTCCTTCACCAACCAGGGATCCAAGAACCAACGCTCATTACTTCTGTTGCCGTCCATATGTTTGGGCTGACGAGTCCTTTGCCTCAGTTGCAGTCATTACTTTGACTGAATTCAAGAATACTTCAGAACCAAATACTAGTGTGTGGGGGAGGGGGGTAGCTCTGTCTTTAGAGGCAACAGCTGTGTGTGTGTGTGTGTGTGTGTGTGTGTGTGTGTGTGTGTGTGTGTGTGTGTGTTCTCAATCTCTCTAATGGTAATGAATAAAAGGTCACATTGAACACTGCCGAGAGGGTTGGAGCACTCGCCTGGCCTGCCTGTGTCTAGACTCAGGACGTTGCGAGCTATACGTTGCTCAGAACACTCTCACTGCAACACTGAGCTATACGTTGCTCAGAACACTCGCACTGCAACACTGAGTGTTTTGAGGGACCCGTCTCCTTTTGGTCACTACGTGGGTATCGAGCCCTGCTAATGTGATGCTAGGTACACTGTGTTAGCCTCTAGAGCTGCACAGGCTTCTTTCTTTTTAAATTAGTCTTTATTATTTTGTTATTATTTAATGAATTCTCTTACAGTCCACCCCCACCCCACTTCACCACTGATTGCCGCTGCCTATGGGCCGGTTCAGGTGGTGGTCTGGGACGGTTCTGATCCAGATTCTGCCTCCGTCTGGGTTTTGCTCCATGAAATACGCGGAGCAGACTAGGGGCTTGATGAGGGAGGACACGTCTCATTTAGTTGGAGTTAATAAAGAAGAAGAAGAATTTGAAAAGCAACACTAATTAGTTCAGTCAAGTATGTCAAGTGTGAATTGTCCTGCTACCGTTGAGTTAATTCGCCAACTGCTCTCTGAGCGTCTTTGACCGGTTCTGTCTTGCTTAGACTAGTTCCATACAACTTTAGGTGCTCCTTTTTAATGTGAGGCGTTTGATTTTTGTCTTGAATGAACAAAAGCTAAAAGAAAGATCATGCGGTCGGGCTAAATTGTTTTTGTTCTGTTGTCTTTTTTTTTTTTTTTTCTTCAAGAGAATGTCCTGATGAGAAGTGTGGTTCTTTTTTTAGTCCTTTTAAAATGGATGCATTATGTGATTTACCATTTTTTGCCAAATTGTTGACAACTATGAAATGCATTGAACTAAACATTACAATTGAGTGTGTTCTCGTTTTTAAATGGAGATGCTGAATTGGAAGCTCCAGGACCCCTGTGAAGGCAGTTGAATGTATATCTTTGTACAAACAATTTAGTTCTGAGGATGTGGTAGTAACAATAGCAAAAGTGAGCGAAGAAAAAGCAAGATAACCTTTTATAAAACTTTTTGTATTAGAACATTAACAATGGTAATTTTGTATATATGACAACTAGGCTTTCTGGGTAGCAGAAAGGTAAAACATTCCTACATTTTTTTAAATGTATGTTTGTCAGAAATAATTATGTAAACATGCGCAATGTTTTATGTGCCTTTTATTTGGGTTGTCTAAATAAAAGAAAACTATAAAACATGATATCATCTTTCTTAATTTGTATGAATGTTAACCATGCCCAGCCACATACTACTGTTGTTCTGTGTGCTTAAATACATGCTTAGTGTCCATCGATGCAACGGGTTTTTCTTTGCCTAAACAGCCTTTAATGTAGCCCACCGGAACTTCTGAGTCACTGGTGAGAGGCAGTCTCACAAACGCCCACCTTCCAGACAAGTGGCTCACGCTGGCCGCCTCCTGTCGAGAAGATCAGGTACTTTACTAAACCCAAATGAATCGCGATTCCCACGGCACCACACACACCGGCATGTGTACAAAATCGTGGTTCGTGATTCGACACGCACATTAGGTTAACACCCAAATAGGTTTTCTTAGCTGCAGATAAATCAACAGATTGATTTCGACTAGTCTGTACAATATGGTCCCATATGTGTCTTGTCTGGTTCCTTGGAGTAAAAACCTTGATCAAAAAAGATGTTTTTTGTTTTACATTATGTTAAAGAGAAAAGAGGACGACATCGCTTTGTCTGACAGGAGAAAATGACGCATCTAGAAAAAATAAAACTGAAAGGCGAGTGAATGAGTTCCAAGATCACCAACATAATGAGATCAAATTGAATTAGTCCACACAGACTTGACGTCTGTACCATTCAGAACAATCGACTATGTAAGGTAATTTTGGAAGCCAAATACGTCATTATTGATATTTTCTCTATCACTAAACCGACACAATGCTTGTCAAGTAGCCAATGTGTACTCTAAACACTAAGCCCATAAGCCTCACCCCAAACCTAAACATTATAATTTGAATCTGTAGCCTAGTGTTGTGGACTGTAGCTACATAAGAAATTGCATCTAACAGAGCAGTACCGTATTGTCTCCGCTAGGATGCTCTCGGATTCTGGTGAATGAACTGAACACAGTTACGCCGGTAGTTGCTGTGGCTACGGAAATGTGTCATCGCGGGCAGCCACAAGCGCCAGCCGAGTCGAGCAGACGCGCTCCGAGAACTTGAGGTTTGCGGTGTGGTGTGGCGCGATGCAGCCTGCTCTTGAGATACCAGCTACGTCAGCGCTGACAGCACCAAATAGTTATGTTTAAATGGAGCAGCGACGAACGTATTGGCACGGATCTTCAGATTAAGAGTAAGAGCTATGTTTGGAACGGCAAGCAAGAATGAAGGAGAATGTATGTTTTGTTCATGTCGTGAGACGCCTCTGCATTTAACATAATTTAATGTGATTTCACTTGTGTGTGTAGTGTGCATGGGTAAACTAATCAAGCCATCTTGCTGCCACACAGGGTGATCTGAGAAGCCTATGGTGATTTAAATTATCTGCAGGATTTTCAAGAGCGATTAATAAGGCCTATAATCACCTGACGATATCAACGATGTGACCGAGATCCTTACCACAACCTACGCGATTTCCTGCACCAGGTATGTTGCATTCGGTTCCGTGGGTTGTGAGATTGTCTTCGCTCGGCGCAACTGTAGAAGGATAGGCTTTAAATAAGATTAATACTACTAAAGGTTTGGATCATGCCGCAAATGCATATGAAGCCACAATGTATTTGTACACATAGATAGGATGTGTTTGGTGAGCTAGGGAGTGAAATTGTTATTTATTTTGCCAAAGTTCACTCGGACAATATTAACTGCTGTTGATGATTTACTTATTAAGAGGCCTTTAATAATAATTTCTCAATACAGGCAAATTCAACATCAAAGTTTATCCAATTCCAAATATCTACCACCAGGAACTAATCAATACATCCTCTTTCATATTATTGAGAAATATGTTTAATATGACTAATTAGTAGGAGTTGCTTCATAATAGTCCATAAGTGCATTATGATCGATGTATATTTTGATATTAGTCCAGTCTCCACATACATACATACATACATACAGACATACATACATACATACATACATACATACATACATACATACATACATACATACATACATACACACATACATACATACATACATACATACATACACACACACACACACACACACACACACACACACACACACACACACACACAAGACTACCTCTCTTGTTGTTATGTTTTGCCACATTCACATGCATTGATTGGAGCATTGCCCAATGGTTTGCCCTGGTCTGTGGGCAATGAGCAGCTAAAGTGCAGCACCATGAGGCCAATGGCGGGTCTCCCTAGCAGTTCAGCTGTTCAGTGTTATTTTTGCTAAAGTTTCACCAAGCGAAGAACTGGGGTTGGTTGCTTTCTAAGGAAATCTATCAGCCATTAATGAAATGCTGGCCGCAACCTGAGCCACCTGTTAGCTTGAACTGAAAACCACACGGGATAGAGAGCACTTTAGTGGGACATGATATAGCACGGCATCATTGAAAAGACAAAGACAAAACTCTCACTGTTGGAATTAAATAGATAGATAAAAAATAAAAAACGTCTTTGTAACCTTTACTGAAGCATTTAAGAAACACTATACATTATGTATCATTAGGTATAATGTAGTTATTACTTCATTAGTGTTGGGGTGAGTAACATGTAATAATGCACACCTGAGAAGTACACAGTGTTATTTATAATACACTGAATCTCAAGATAGGATAACTCAGAGAGCTTAGATAGCAAAAGCTACCTGGAAGCCCTTGGTATTCAGATGATCAGAATGTGAAGTTTAGTGCCAGATATATATCATTGGCCTATAAATTAACCGATCATTGTAAACATGCAATCGATGTATTCAATCAGGATTGGTCACACATTAAATGAGGAGTAGCCTATTTAGTTCCCTATCTTGGGGAGCTGCGTTTGGTTGCTTTCAGAACTCAGACATTCTAATGTTCTAATGACATTCTATGATTTTCTTTACATAGTGAGATAAAGGGATTCATTTATTGTTATTATTATGGTTAACACTCTCCAGGGACACAAACAAAAACATCTGACATCTCCCATGAGTGCAGGCTATAACGGACATCCCCTCTGTCGTTGTTCATTTTGGTGTGTGTACACTATGAAACACTAATTACAGAGTACTGGCTTATAGGCTCCACTCCCCGGACCACCCTTCAGTGAATGCACAGCTCTCATCGAAACTGCTACTGGTTTATCTGCATCTATTAGGTTTTCACAAACAGTAGTTCCTTCGAAGTGCAGTCTCTCTTTAGCGTAGCGTTTCACATCGAGGGCATTGAGTTACAGATGTGACCCCCCTCACTGGAGTGGATAGTGTTCTAATCAGTTTGAACTCTGAAGGCTCCGGAAATTAATCAGTGCAGAACTCTCAGAATCTCACGGTTGGGCAGCTTTTCTGTGTTGGGGGTTAGCTAACACAGGGACCCCCCCGGGCCGGTCCGTTTCAGTCTCACCAGCTGAGTGGGGCATCTTGCTTCTGTTTTTCTGGAGCGCACAAGAGAACCGGTCACAGGAGCTGGAAACCAGAGGAATATCCTCAGCCTGCCTCTGATAGCATTACAGTGTGTCATGTTTCGGGCTCGCTGGTGCCGCTTAATGCAGTGTTTGCCTTAAGATGGGGATACAGAGACTCCATCTTGTCCATTCTTGTGCGTTCATCACAGTCTTGTTTTGTGATTTGTGTGATACTCAGACTCGGTCCATCTTGTGTGTTCATCACAGACTGGGTCCATCTTGTGTGTTCATCTCAGACTGGGTCCATCTTGTGTGTTCATCTCAGACTGGGTCCATCTTGTGTGTTCATCACAGATTGGGTCCATCTTGTGTGTTGGTTCACACATGCTGAGGTTGTCAAACACTGGCCGTGTCATCAGCGCTCACAGTTCTCTGAGGCCAGACTGCTCTCCTGACAGATTCGACAGGCTCCACTCCGCGCATAATCAAACACTCTTTCTCTCGTTCTCTCTCTCTCTCTCTCTCACACTTTCTCCCCCTCTCTCTCTCTTTCTCTCTCTCTCTCCCCCTCTCAGTCTCTCTCTCCCCCCGATCTCAATCGCTCTCTCGGTACCCCTCTCTCTCTCTGACCTCAGTGACTTTGTGGGACATTTGATGTTGTTCATGTTATTAACAGGAGTTACTGTTGGTGGTAATTGTATGCTAGTTGTGCTTTAACACAGTGGTCCATGAGTTGCTTCCTTCGGAAAGATGTTTTATCGAGTTGCTTGATGTTGTCTCTAGGTTGGCATTTTAGAGTGAAGATTTTCTCATCTGTTGTCAAAGAAATGAGATTGATAGAGTTTGGCTGCATCCCATAGCAATGCCGACTTCGATCTGCGGAGGGCAAGGGCCCTATCAGTGCTGGCATTAAGGTTAAGGGGATGATTATTTGTTCAGCAGATGCTTATCCAAAGTGACTTACAGACTCACTTACTTACAAAGATAATAAAATATCTTTATAACACTAGCAAATTTAACAACAGCGGTAGCATTAGGAATAACAACAATATAGATAACAATAATAATTGAAAACAATAATAATCAATAACAATAATGGAATAAAGTTGCTTTTATTTGATCAAGGGGAGGGGGGGTTATATATTAGTTAGTTTGTAGGAGAATATAAATGTTAACATGAACAATGTCTTCAGAAGAGGTGGGTCTTCAGAGGATTTTAAAGACGGGATGTTTATTTGTAAGGTGAAATGTGTAGATGTTGAAAAGCATGAAAGATGATCACAGGAGAGTGATCTTCCGACGACTCCGGAAGACAGTTATAACCAGACTAGGTCTTTCCTGTTTGACTCGTTGACTATGCGTAATGTCGTCCCCACCCTGCATGTTGTCCCCAAGGGCACCGCGGGTCTCCTTCAGTCCCCGGTAGCAGTGGGCAGCTCCAGGGCTGACCCTGTCCCACAGACAGGCGGAGGGCTGCGGGTGGATTCCATGGCTAAAGATAGTCTCTGTTGTGCTGGAGGTGTAGATTAATATGGAGGCCTGAACATGATGAGGGGCTGCCCTCCGCAGGGAGAGACGTAATACTGGCTTTCAGGGGATTGATTTACTGTAATAGGGTGGCATATCAGTGTGTTTGTGTGTGTGTGTGTGTGTGTGTGTGTGTGTGTGTGTGTGTGTGAGTGTGTGAGAGAGAGAGAGTTGGAGTGTCTGTGTTTGTGTATGTGTGTGTGTGTGTGTGTGTGTGTGTGTATGTGTGTGTGTGTGTGTGTGTGTGTGTGTGTGTGTGTGTATGGGGGGTGGGGCTGAGCAATAAGCTGTAGCTAGATTTGTGTGATGTTTGGGGGCTAGAGGACAACAGTATGTAGATGTGATTTTGTCAACATGTTTCTCACCGCCTGGAGGCTTTACTGATGAGTCCCTGACAGCAGTAAGGTAATATCAATTGACATTTGTTTTGATCGATGTACTCTAACGTACAGTATAATTATACACAATAAGGGATTCTCTAAAGACACTGGCCAGATGCCTTACCAAACATATCTTCTCCAACACTCGTCTATAGACATGACTTTTTGAGGAAATTTTAACTATTGAAGGTTTTCCAGTTTAAAATGTCTCATTTGTGGGTTAATTAATTTGGGACTCTAAAGTCTCTTCAGATAGTGGATTGACAACATGATTTTTGTGACTACAGGGCTTACATTTCTTTACCAAACTTAATTGACGATATGAAGCTGATAGACTGGACTCACTTGTTTCGTATTGATGTCATATCCTGTGTGTTCCAAAGGGAAGCTATTAATGGTAATTCGATTACAGTTCTCATTCGGTCCAATAGGGGTGCCTACCTCATCTGTGATTTCCTTCTTTGTTTAAATAATGTTTGAGGCAATTAGACAGTAATGAAGTATCATTATAGTCTGGTACAGACATGTGACCGTCCCGTGTTGACCCGTTGATATTCATGATAAATCATGTCACAGTACTTAGGTTTTATTAATAAATACTAATATGTAATGAATATTTTATATGATATTGTTGTAGTGTGGAAAATATTGAACAGGTTTTTCAGGTTGGTCAAAACATCAGAGCTTAATATCTTAAAATTGTACAATAACCAGATTGAATCTGTATTTACTCCAATGATAGATAGTTGTAGTCTACACAACTAACAAGAGAATGGTCAAGAGTGATGCAATAGATTTCGGTGTACATCTCCAAGAAATATTGATTGCTTTTGTTGCACCTTTAACTACAGATGATGAAGTCCTAATGGAGAGTGTGTTCCTGAGTCACTTCCTAAACCAAAACAATAACACAGACAGATCTGATCATGCTGAGATGATGAGGTGCGACGCTGGCTCTTAAGAGGTCCATTTCCGCGTCAGATGTGGTTATAGTTCCAGAGTGTGGGTGGTTGGAGATAGAGAGGTCTCAGAGGCCCCGTAAACACTCCTCTGAATATAAACACAGAGATGCTCAGAGACGGAGCACTCCACGGAAGCAGAAAACACCATACAGGCTTAATCCCAACGAAAAGTCATCTGGCACAGTGTTTGCAGGGGTGTCTGGCTCCAGTCTCACAGGGGTAAGAGGTTAAGATTAAGACAGATTGGTCTTTGGCATAAGTATAGGTGGCAGTTATCAGGGGATGAAATTATATGGCAGAAGAAAACTGGACAGATGCACTCCTGCCTATAAGTGTTCCTCATCATTTGTCAGTGTATCTGGCTGTGTTCTCACAGGGTAAGACATCAAATCTATTTTATGTGTAGAGAGGCTGCTCTGATGGGGGCTTCGTGTGTAAATGTAAATGCAATCACTCAGAAGAAATGAAGTGTGAACGTCGGGAGAGTGAAACGTCTGTGTTTTTAATGTTAAACAAAAATGCATCAGTTGATCTCTCCATTGCTGTGTGGTGTAAGCGTCAGCCTGGGCTGTCCCAAAAGCGTCGTTGAGCAACCACTGTGGTAACCGTGGAGAGAGAGTGTTCTAGACGATAGTCTCTCTATCCTTTAACTACGGTAGTTATTCAACAACGCTTTCGGGAAACGCACCCCTGGTCAGTGTGGTATTACTGGCTGGCAACTAGTGCCACAAGGTGGTGCCTCCCTTTGTTTTGTTTTGTTGTGATGTACTACCGACGACCACAAGAGAGAACTCTCCTCAGTACCGCGTCGGTGTAGGTTGTGCTGTCTGTTCTACCGCTCGTGGATGATTAGTGAATGTGGTGCCATGGAAACACGGCATCGTATGGTCAATGTTAACTACTGTAGAATGAAGTATCAGTGTGGAAATATCCGTTCGGTTGTCTGTCGACGCTCTGAGCTAATCGGCTATCCCCGGGCTCCTGCTAACTAGCCACATGCTGCTAGCGCTCTCCACCTACGTCAGCCACGTTACAGTTACAGTGGCTTAGTGCAGTAGTGTGCAGTGCAGGGCTTCGCATCGAGGCATCAGAGGGTGGAAAGACATGGGAGCAGAAACAGAACAGATGCGCTCTGGTGTAAAAGCTCTCTCTCCAATCGCTGGTCATACGTCTACGGGACTTTAGCCTCACGTGGGCCAAGCTGACCCCGTGACCTCTCCGAGGATTAATTGCATTGTAGAAGCCAGTCCAGCACGCCATGACGCTGAAGCTCAAGCAGCAGCTTTGATTTAACAGTTACGTATAAACACTGAATGGTGCTCCTATTGAGCTTTGCATCTTTGGAGAAGGAAATTCAGCCTGTCCTGCCTTGGAATGCTTTGGGTATGCATGGGCACGTGTCATTGGCTAGACCCGTGAGGGGAACCTGAGGATAGTGTGTAAAAGCCACTACGAGGGTGTGTGTGTGTGTGTGTGTGTGTGTGCGTGTGTGTGTGTTTTGTATAGCACTGCACCAGGCTTTTTATGTTTATTGTCAGAATATCCAAGGAAATCAAACGAGCACAACAGTCGTGAACACACACGTTTCTAAGAGTGTGTTTTTCCTGCCCGTGAAAATGCCTTGCCCATGTTTGATGCCACACCATGACTCCAGTCTCTTCCTTGGACTCCTCTGAGTGCATGAAATGCCAAGTGGCACACCCACACCCCCACGCACACACACACACACACCCACACACCCACACACACACACACACCCTGCAGTCCACTCCTCAGGCAGTAGGCAGATGGGCCAACTACAAACTGGAAGAGCATTAATCATGCCATCACACGCCCTCCGAACAGGGCGCATATGCCACACTTGGCTGGTGAGAGCAGAACAGCTTTTATTTAGTGTGAAGGCAGTGAAATAGGTGAAGAAAGATTACGTCATTCAACCCACTGTGTTCAGTCTGTTCCTTTTGTAGCTGTTGTCTTTAATAGTGTGTGCAAGTGTGTGTGTGTGTGTGAGAGAGAGAGAGAGAGAGAGAGAGAGAGAGGGTGTGTGTGTGTGTGTGGGTGTGTGAGAGAGAGAGAGAGAGAGAGTGTGTGTGTGAGAGAGAGCGAGAGAGAGTGTGTGTGTGTGTGTGTGTGTGTGTGTGTGTGTGTGTGTGTGTGTGTGTGTGTGTGTGTGTGTGTGTGTGTGTGTGTGTGAATACATGCTAGATCCAGGTCAGGTTTGTTTTGGTGCTCAGCAGTTCTGTGAGCTCTCTGTCACCACACCTTCGTCAGTGCAGGTAGGAAGAGATTTGGAGGAGATTGGTCACATGTTTTATGTTTTTGTTGTTGTTGGCATGACACCAGGATGCCCATAAGAGACGGAGGCTTCCCTTCCCTTCATCTGTAGTTTGGTTTGGTGAAGTCACAACTATAAATTGGGTTTGAAATCTGGCAGGAAGTGTCCTGGTCCTGGGATGTCTGTCTCGGATCAAAATAACAGCTTTCACGCTTTAGGCGAGTATGTACATTAGTTCATTATTAGGGTGCTAGATCACACTCTCCCTATGTAAACATATTGGAGAAAAATACATACCTTGTATTTTATATATATATCACAGAAATATAATGTTCTTAATGTTATATATACATTATATTTGTTTCAATGGGACACTGTTTTCCAAAAACGTTCATGACATGACCTCTGTTAAATGACATCATTAGCATGATGATAGATTGCCAACATGTAAAAGTAGAGCACTGTTTAATGCAATCACCTCTATGCGATCAGTAGGGTACTGTGTAACAGCACCTGATCTATTGTGGGAGAGTGAAGTCAGCCTCCTAAGCTGCTGGTTCAGTTACACCACCTGCTGTAAGTCTCGCTCATTAGTCACATTAGTCATGTGAACACTTCATCTGGTGTCCTCAAAAACCCTCCGAGCCTTAATCTGACACACTGGATCATTCTAAACCCCATTTCCAAACAAAGTTGCTGGACCTGCATGGAGTGATCATTGAGATGCTGATGATTTTAGTGTGTGTGTGTGTGTGTGTCTGTGTGTGTATGTGTGTGTGTGTGTGTGTGTGTGTGTGTGTGTGTGTGTGTGTGTGTGTGTGTGTGTGTGTGTGTGTGTGTGTGTGTGTGTGTGTGTGTGTGTGTGTGTGTGTGTGTGTAACCTACTTAAGGGGAGTGTGCAGTGGCCTTGCGGGTCACGCGGTATTTGGCGTCTCTCCGAGGGCAGACTGACGCCACCACTGTGCCTGTGGGTATATACACGTTTCCATGGGAACGCAGACGCCCTTGGAGGCGAAGCTGAGGGGGATCAGGACTTAACTCAATCAGACAGCCACTCCGCCTCCTGAGCCTCTACACACACACACACACAAAAACTCATGTGCACACAACACACACACCACACCCACATGCACACACACACACACAAACTGAAAAAGTAATTTTGGCATTGTCCTGAGTGAAACACTTAACCGCATTAGCCCATAAAGTTTGATTAGAGGATAAGTGGAACACTTAAGGTTTCATTTTTAATCGTTGTTTGCTTTATTTTGAAGGACTGTGCTGAGAGTCTGGAGTTAGTGTCCTGTTTTTGCCAGGACCTATGTAGACTGTTCTCTCCCTCTGTCTCATGTGTGTCTGCTCTTATCTTCCGCTGTGGTTCTCTGGCAGGTCCCGAGGAGAGGTGCATCGGTTGCAGAGAGTTTGAAGCGTACCGACCTCATCCTCCACCTTCGCCGAAGAGGAAGACTGGTGCCTCCTGGCTCTTTCTGCCCACACCAGAGGTGCCATGCAGGGATAGCAGGCACTGAGCAGGGCACCAAGGTCACAGGGAGGAGTGAGGGGCAGTGAGAGTGGGCACTGCAGCGGCACCAGGGCAGGAAGCACCTATCGCTGGGCACTGCTGCCCTACCAGAGGAGTCGGGCACAGGCACGAGCGTTGGCGCGGGCGAAGGCTCTGTAGACGATGACCAGCCTTTTCCACCGCACCGTATCTAGGTCCCATGGCACCAGCTCTCACCGCAGCGCTAGAGGGGGCGCGCAGCTCAACAACAACAGCGCCACCACCAGGCCGGCGGGTGGTGCACCGGCTGGAGTTCAACCAGGCCATGGGCGACTTCAGGACCATGTTCCCCGGCGTGGAGCGCCAGGTGATCGAGTGCGTGCTGTGGGCCAACAACGGCGTGGTGGAGGCCACCATCGAGCAGCTGTGCTGCAGATGAGCATCAGCGGACAGGCCACAGATGACAGCTCCGACTCAGAGGACAGCATACCGCCAGAGGTGAGCGAGAGGTCAAAGGTCAAAGCGATTACTTTACACCTTACAAACAAATGGATGTCTTTGGATGTCTTTTTCTTTTTGTTTACTATGTTTGTTGAGTGTCAGTGTCAACTATTTCCTGAAAACCCACATCTGCCTTCGGTGGGTTGGGTTTTATTCTGGGTAATGCTGTCTGGAGCAGCCCCAGTCAAACCCCACGCATACCCGCATTAGGCCCCCCGTACTTTACCCCTACACCTTTCCCACTGCAGGCAGAATGGATTACTGTCAAGCAAATCCGCTCCTGCATGAGTCCAGTGCTGAGTATCTAAGTGTGCTGTAACCTCTGCAACTCAGTCATGAGATCAAAGAGCATAGAGCACCACAGGAGATCTTTCCCCAGGTGCTTCAGTCATGGCTAACCCATTAAAGTCCCTCACTTCAGTCATGGCTAACCCTCACTTCAGTCATGACTAACCCATTAAAGTCCCTCACTTCAGTCATGGCTAACCCTCACTTCAGTCATGACTAAACCATTAAAGTCCCTCACTTCAGTCATGGCTAACCCTCACTTCAGTCATTGCTAACTCTCACTTCAGTCATGGCTAACCCTCACTTCAGTCATGGCTAACCCACTAAAGTCCCTCACTTCAGTCATGGCTAACCCACTAAAGTCCCTCATGTAAAAGTATTTTATCGGGTGTCAATTCCTGTGTATTTTCCTGGCTGATATTCTGCTTGTCATCCACAAAGGTTCCCTGTGTTGTTTGTATACTTCATTATCAAAATCAGTGTAATTCACGGTTCTACCTCATATTAATGTTACGCTTGACAGGAATCGGTTCCCCCAGAAGTCCCCCACAGGGCATTGTTAAAGTTATTATCTTCTAGAAACTTCCATAAACATCAGTGTAATTACGTTTTTATCACACTTGAGTGCTCGCTATGCTCTATATTATTTAATATTTGATGCTTCGTAGGGGTTGGTCTTTGTGGTGTTTCCCAGATCGCAGCCATCTACGGATCAGATCAGGCCGTGAAATGGATCACTGCTTCACTTCCAAAAGGGTTCTTGTGCAGCAGCTTTCATTGAATGATAGAGAGAATAATTTTCTCTACACTCTCTCTCTCTCTCTCTCTTCACGGGGGTCTTAGCACAATGATTATTAGTGTGTGTGCGTGTGTGTATGTTTGGCTGTGTGTGGCCTGTGGCCATGTCAAAACACACACACACACACACACACACACACACACACACCCAGACACATATATACACACAGAGACACAAACACACACACACACACACACACACACACACACACACACGCACACACACACACACACACACACAGACAAACTGATGTACTTTACTGCTTATTGTGGCTCTGTACTGTGTGTGTTATCTGGGGCTGAATAAGCAGCTTTCCCTTAATGCCTTTAATGTCACCCCAGATCCTAGAGCGCACCTTAGAGCCAGACAGCTCAGACGAGGAGGCCCCGCCCGTCTACGCCCCTCCCTCCTATGACATGCATATATATGACAGGACGTACCCCGCTGACGTCCCCAACACGCCGCCGCCCAGGTGAGACACAACACTCCTGGAGGAGGGTGTGGCGAATAGGGTGAAAATGAATTAATTCATTTCAGGCCTGTTAGAAAAGTGCAGTTATAGTGATAGCAGTGACGTCTCTTACATGCAGATCAAATAGACCTCTTCATTGCCACCCGATCCTGAAATGAGCTCCCAGACCCTGACATCAGCCTAATTCAGATGGGAGGCCAGTTCTGTTATAACATGCAGAGACACGAAAAATACTTTTTTGAAATGCAGCAGAAGGACAACATTTATTTTTTTGACAATTTGACCCCTATAGGCTTTTGTAGCACTGATGGATCAGTATATGTTAGGGTTCACGGTCCTATTTCAGGGATATGAAGAGGTCTATTCACAGGCCCAATGCTCGAGTAGACAGCTGCTTTTGGATCGGCTACTTTTAGTTTCCCTTGGGGCTCCATCTAGTGGTACAAGAAAGTTACTGCAACTTGTAAATACACAGTTGTTATGAGTCTGCCTCAAAACATTTTAACAACTTTTTTATGGCCAGTTTGAGAATGTCAAGGCAAAAGAATAAAATAATGATGATTCAGTAATGAAAATGAAAATAAAAATGATGATTCAGAGGAAAAATTGAAATAATCTCTCCATTGAGTTTGTGGAGTGGCATGCGGTCTGACCTTGCCATCCTCCGCCCCCCTCTGTGCCAGGTTTGATGCCCATCCCCCAACCGGGCACCAGTCAAGGACTGGCTACAGGAACTGGAACCCGCCTTTGCTTGGCAACCTCCCAGACGACTTCCTGCGTATCATGCCCCAGCAGCGTGATAGTCTGCAGGTACATTTATGGAGCTTGGCTTAATATCTCACCGCATCAGCCCAGTCTCGCTTGGCTTAATATCTCACCGCATCAGCCCAGTCTCGACTCACTCTGCATCAGCACTGCAGAGCCATAAACTACACACAGAGCCATCACACACACCTGACCTGACCTGGCCTCACCTCACCTCACCTCACCTCACCTGACCTGACCTGACCTGACCTGACCTCACCTCACCTCACCTCACCTCACCTCACCTCACCTCACCTCACCTCACCTGACCTGACCTCACCTCACCTCACCTGACCTCACCTCACCTCACCTCACCTCACCTCACCTCACCTCACCTGACCTGACCTGGCCTGAGCAGAGTGCAGGTGGATTAAAGCATCTTGGATGTAGGACTTTGCACATGCACATTTATTATGAAAATAAATCAAAAGTAATGAGAGGCATTCGAATTTAACGCCACTAGAATTTATATTATGATAATGTTAGAATATGAAATATAAGCTATGGTTGTGAATGTCTGTATATGCCTCTCTCTCCCTCTCTCTCTCTCTGTCTCTATGTCTCTCTCTTCCTCTCTCTCTCCCTCTCCCTCTCTATCTCTCTTTCTCCCTCACTCTCTCTCTCACTCTCGCACTCCCTCTCTCTCTCTCTCTCACTCTCTCACTCCCTCTCTCTCTCTCTCTCTCACACACTCTCTCTCTCACTCACTCCCTCTCACTCTCTCTTTCTCTCTCCAGCGTTCCCACAGCAATCTCTCCCAGCCTTCCTCCTCCTCCTCTTCCTCCCTGTCCTCCCTGTCTCAGCCCCCGGTGCTCGGTGGGGGTGCGGTGCAGGGGATGTGTGCGGCGAGCAGGAGAGGATTCTGGGACGGCACCTGGAGGACGATGAGGACCGGAGGTTGAGGCAGTACCTGGAGGATGAGCGCGTCGCCCTCTTCCTGCAGAATGAGGAGTTCATGAGGGAACTACAGCGCAACCGGGACTTCCTCATCGCCCTGGAGAGAGGTGCTGTGGAGGACACACACACACACACATGTACTCACACACACATACATACATACACTTACGCACATACACACAGCCTCACATACACACACACACATGTACTCACACACACACACACATACGTACACTTATGCACACACAGACATGTACTCACACACACACACACATACGTACACTTATGCACACACACACACATGTACTCACACACACACATACATACACTTACGCACATACACATGGCCTCACATACACACACACACATGTACTCACACACCCACACACATACGCACACAAAACACACATATACACACGCACACATACACACCACATACACTCAAACACACACACACTAAAAAAACACACACACACGCATACACACACACAGCCACACATACATTCACTCTCACACACACACACACACACACACACACACACACCAAACACACAACCACACACGCATATACACAAACGGCCACACATTCAGACAGAGAACACCTTAAATCACACACACATACACACACACATAGTCAAACAGATAGAGTCAGTGTGTATGAGTGTGTGTGTGTGTGTGTGTGTGTGTGTGTGTGTGTGTGTGTGTGTGTGTGTGTGTGTGTATATGTCATGCTCTCTTGTCTGTCCTTACTGCAGGAGACAGCTGTGCATCAGGCTCTGGTGAGGCCTGCCCCTCCGCCTCCGATGACGCTCAGTTCCGTGACAAACTCAAGCACATGGGCAAATGTAAGTGCTTTTTGATGTCCCTCTGCTGCCACCTGCTGTCCAATTGAATGTATTAGCTCAGTTCCCTGGGCCTGATGATCCCAAGACATTTCCAAACATTCCAAAGTAGGTATTAGGTGTTTTCAAACAATAAAATATAAGGCATCAGGTGATCCCAACCAATTAGAGATAGGCATTAATTAAAAAACATTGTTTATTGAAGTATTAAGTAGTAGCAAGAAATGGCATTTGTATCTCTTAATAGTTTCATATTATTTTAATTATTCATTATTTTTTATATAGACCTGTACATAAACAGACAAATACAACTATGTGAACATATGTATACTAGACTAAAGAGTAAACATATAGTATAAATACAGGTGCAGTTGAAGGAGATATTTGTCGTGGTACTGTTTATAGCAGTGCAGAATGCAGATGCAGTTACCACAGGAATGGTTGAGACATCTGTGAACATATAGTCTTTACATGCTCATTCAGGTCTCTATAACCCATATCATCTGTGAACATATAGTCTTTATATGCTCATTCAGGTCTCTATAACCCATATCATCTGTGAACATATAGTCTTTACATGCTCATTCAGGTCTCTATAACCCATATCATCTGTGAACATATAGTCTTTACATGCTCATTCAGGTCTCTATAACCCATGTCACTTCAACTCCAAACAGCCACAAGGAAGAAACTGCTAGAAGTTGCAAGATCTTTCTCAGAGAAAACCCGAAGGAGAAAGACGAAGAAGAAGGCCCTGCTGAAACATCACTCGTATCCTCAAACTCGCCTGATTCGTCTGTTCAGTTTCGCAGACAGCTCTACATTTACACGCATTCACTGAACAGTTGTTTATCCGATGAGACTTATAATGTTTTACATTTTCATCAGTACTTTTTACATTAGCACGTGTGCTAATAAGAAGTGGGGGTTAGAGTTTAGGATTTGGGCTTGTTACATGTCATAATATGCCCTTACATTTAGCTCCATGTAGATTATGCTTTTAACATTTTAAACATTACTGTATAAATAAACATTATGCTTTTAACATTTTTAACATTACTGTATAAATAAACATTATTGTCAGTATGGGGGCTTCCCAGGTATCAAACCATGATCTTGGTGTTGTTAGCATCTTGCTCTAGCAGTTAGGCCACAGTACCACATATGATTACATTATAGTGAACAGGATACTTATCACCCAAGTGCACTGTAATGAGGCAGATATTGCTGCAGTGGATCCAAATGTCTAACATAGGTAAAACACGCACACTATTTCAGTTGATGGATTTATAGAATGGGGTTCTGTTTCTGTGGTTCTAGATAGTGTTGTGAACCCCTCCGGTTCCTCCGACCTTAACTCTCTATCCCTGCAGACTGGGCTCTGCTGCCTCCACTGCCAACCTCCTGGACGATGCAGATGGACCCCCGTGTGGTAAGACCCCTCCCCCTCACACTGCTGTGCCTTCCCTCAGACCCCATGCAAACGAAGCCTAGTTTGCCTGAACCCGGGTTCATTTTTCACACATATCAACTTTTTAAATCGCGTGCACATGAACCAAGCGAATCCAATTGACTCAGCTGTAGTACACCCCCACGCCTGTTGGTGGCGCTTTGGTGCTACAGACAACTGAAGAAAACGAGAAGAAGACAGGAGCATGCTATCAAAGTAACATATGACAGTAGTTGAGCTCCAACTAGCAACGTTTAGCGTAGCCGCATAGCCTACATTTAATCTGCACAGTAACACATTATGGTGTTTATAAAATCAGTGGTAAGAGCAGACTGTAGGTTAAGCGAAAAATAATTATATTTGTTTGTTATGTATTCGTGGTTTCCACTTTAGAGTACCTGGTTAATGCGAAGGATAAACGGACACGTCTTTATGGCTTGAACTGTAATAGTTTACTGAAGCATCAATTGAATGGGTGAGCTACATACAAGTCATTGGCACAGCGCCGACTAGTTGTGCAGGTACAACATAGTCAAGACATCACATTGTTATTGATAATAAAGAGTTTAGAACAGTGCAACAAAGCAATGTGCAACATGACATGTCTGAGTTGTTTAAATGCCTGTGCTTTATGGAGATGCTGAGCTTGAGCACGAGAGACCACAATGCAAGTGCTGTGGATCCTGGATGTTTCATGGTTTACAATTGCTTCCAATTTCATGGTTTTATTACTAACAACAAATGTAGGCAATTGTTGAGGGCTTTGTCCTTCACGTACTGTAGGCTACCTCTGAAGTAACGTTAACGCTAGCTGTTAGCTATCGCTATCGTTGTCTGACAGGACTAAAGCTAACGTAACATTCATCTGTTTTGAAACTTCCGTCTATAATAAAAAATCTTTTCACGTCAGATTTGCTCATATAGGCTATTGCTGGCACTTTTAAAAACTGGTTTTTGAAAAATGGTTTGATGCAAATAGATTAAACAGTGATAGATTAAAGTGTGGCTTGTTAATGTCATCCCTTTCCTAACAACAGATAGATAGATACATTTGTACTAATTCCGTTAGGGAAATTCACGTGGAAAAGGAGCAAGGTAATAGGAAGATTTTTTTTTTTTAAACTGGAGAGCTGTTATAACTGGCTGCCAAACTCACTGCGCCATGGCAACCCATTCAGTTATTAAATAATGCCGGTTGTGTCCGTTGTTCTGGCTGGTCTAATGATGCGATCACGTGGGGCAATCGATTAGGTATGCGGATAGCGTGCAGAGGAACACCAACAGCAATCGGATTTCGAGGTTACTCGCTTTGGACCCCCGATTGAGGGAGTGCGGATACAGTGCGTTCGTCTGCACGATAGGGCTATCCGGAGACGGGGTTCACCGGGTTCAGACAAACTAGAGTCCGTCTGCATTGGGCATCAGTGTGGCCCTCAGTGTGGCCCTCAGCATGTTTGTGTTTGTTACACGGCTTCTCTGAGTGTTACATCAAGTTCCATTGATTTATATGGGTCACCCCAACGTTCAGAGGTCTGATGTTTATTTCAAAGGACCACTACAAAACAATGAATGACATTTGCAATGGGTTTTGTGCTCCTAATTCAATAAATATCGGTAAGTGATGTGGTCTGGTGAAAGTGAAATATGTTGAGGGCAAGGACCCATAGTGACACATACTGTTGTAGTAAGACTGTGAGCTTGAGGTGTCTTTGTAGATCAGAAATGGTTCCTTGGTGTGAGTATTATAAGTTGGTGTGTGTAGGCAGGCTTCATCGCATGTGTAGCCTTGCACAGGTGAGCTCAGGTGCTGTGGAAGGGTCTTCATCTCCTCACTCTTGACTGGCAGCTGTACACCTGAGTTGGAACGCCACCTGTTGTCATAGCCGTTTAGCCATACGTGTGGATAATGAGAGGTTTGATAAGGGGTGGGACAGAAGGGAGAGATCAAGTCAAGTTAATCACGATGACAGGGATTTGTGAACTCTGGACTAAACCATGTATGTGTGTGCAGAGGGGGGTGGCCAGCTCAAGACACCAGACAATCAGGAAGAGGAGGAACAAAACAAGGAAGTACTCTCATGGTAGGCACATCCATTCTCTCTGTTCAGACCGGAAAAATATATATACAGTGGGGAAAATAAGTATTTGAACCCCTGCCGATTTCGCAAGTTTGGCCACTTGCAAAGAAATGTGTGATCTATAATTGTGATGGCAGGTGTATTTTAACAGTGAGAAATAGAATATCAACAAACAAATCCAGAAAACTGCATTTTATAACATTTATGACTTTATTTGTATTTGATGCAGAAAATAAGTATTTGAACCCCCAAGCAAACAGCAAGAATTCTGGCTCCCAATGACCAGTTATGTGCCCAAGAAGCACACAGATTAGTCCTCATTAGGCCTAACAAGGTACACCTGATCTCAACTGGTGACGTGTATAAAAGAAACATGTCCAAAGAATCATACTTCACACCTTCAACCTCACCACCATGGGCAAGACCAAAGAGTTGACCAAGGACGTCAGAGATAAGATTGTAGACCTGCACAAGGCTGGAATGGGTTACAAAACCATCGGCAAGCAGCTTGGTGAGAAGCAGACAACTATTGGTGCGATTATTCGTAAATGGAAGCAACACCAAACAACTGTCCATCGCTCTAGGTCTGGGGCTCCATGCAAGATATCCCCTCGTGCGGTATCGGTGATCATCCGAAAGGTGCAGAATAACCCCAGAACTACACAGGGAGAGCTTGTGAATGATCTCAAGGCAGCTGGGACCACAGTCACCAAGAAAACCATTGGCAACACACTACGCCGTAATGGTTTGAAGTACTGCAGAACTCGCAAGGTCCCCCTGCTCAAGGAAGCACATGTACAGGGCCGTCTGAAGTTTGCCAATGAACACTTGAATGATTCTAAGGAGGATTGGGAGACAGGATGTGGTCAGATGAGACCAAAATCAAGCTCTTTGGCATCAACTCGACTTGCCGCGTTTGGAGGGGGAAGAATGCTGAATGACACAATCCCCACCGTCAAGCATGGAGGTGGAAACATTATGCTTTGGGGCTGTTTCTCTGCCAAGGGTACAGGACGACTCCACTGCATCGAGGGGACTATGGATGGGGCCATGTAATGTGGAATATTGGGCTTGAACCTCATTCCCTCATTCCCTCCCATTGAAAACGCAACCTTAAGGATTTGGAGAGGATCTGCGAAGAGGAGTGGACCAAAATCCCTCCTGAGATGTGTGTACACCTGGTGACCAACTACAAGAAAAGTCTGATGTCTGTGCTTGCCAACAAGGGTTATTCCACCAAGTACTAAGTCATGTTTTGCTAGGGGTTCAAATACTTATTTTCTGCATCAAATGCAAATTAAGTCATAAATGTTATAAAATGCAGTTTTCTGGATTTTTTTGTTGATATTCTGTTTCTCACTGTTAAAATACACCTACTATTACAATTATAGATCACACATTTCTTTGCAAGTGGCCAAACTTGCGAAATCGGCAGGGGTCAAATGCTTATTTTCCCCACTGTATTTGAATGGCTTGATTTTGTACCCTTTGTTGATGATCCCTGTGAAGTCACTCTGTGAAGTCACTTCAAACACTGACCATTTCTTTTCCAGATTGTTCCGTCTAGTTCATGACCTCTTTGACAATGACAGCCTTGGCTCTCTGTGTCTGACACATCCACTTAAACCTGAAATCTTGTTCCATGGAACTCAACTCAAGCCTCAGTGTGCTGACAAAGCCTACATCATCTCACATCAGGAAGAGAAAGGTGCGCAACTTAATACAGTGTGAATACTGCTTTAGAAAATCCTTTTATTATTAAGAGAACAAATATACATTTTCCTGTTACCCCATCTCAACGATTGGACTTGCTGCTTTGGGTGAGTTTGGAGTTGTGCAAGGCAGCGAGATCCCATATCTCTCCTCTCTGAGGTATAAACCCACAGTACAAGCAAATATGGACGCTTATTTACTCACCAAACTTTTTCTAATGGCATTCATCCCCAGGACAGTAGATCATATTTTTTCCCAGAAACAGTATGAACATTTTACACAAAATCTGGACTCGTTCACTTTTCAACTCACCAACCCTGTCATTAACTCAATTGTCATTAACTCCATTGTCAACATTACAAAATGAAGCTGATAAGTTTACATTTACATGTATTCAGTTGGCAGACACTTTTACCCAAAGCGATTCACAATTGAGGAACAACTTATCCACAAAGTTATCCAACTGTAACTGTAGGCCTTAAGAACAGCCCTAAACTGAAGAAAACCCCAAAGATTAGAGTATGGTATCCAGGGGTAACAAAAGTTCAATCATTTGGGTTTAGCTGTGGGTTGCTGACATTGCCTTGTGTCTATGAGGTGCTTATTTACCTAAAGCACAGTCATCAATCGCCCCTCTTTCTTCCTGTTTGTTTGTTTGATTGATTTTCTTTATTTGTTAGTTTTTGGGTTTGTGATATCATTGTCATGTTCACATGCCCAGCTAACAGCTAATGTTTGCTTTCAGAAAAACAGTATGCTGAAGCTCATAGTAGGACGTATATAGACACTGGAAAATGTCATTGGAAAGTCCTGAGTGTCTTATATAGCATAGCCACCAACCCAATTTAGGGTGTCTGTTTGGTAGTATGCATACTCAATCAAACTTCAATCAAAGCAAAATATACACAGGAAATCAGAGATTTCATAATTGTTTTTTATTATTATTGATTATTTTGGGCATCTCTAGTCTTTATTGACAGGACAGTGAAGAGCAGACAGGAGATCAGAGGAGAGGGAGTGGGCTTGAGAAATGACCTCGGCTCGAACCTGGGTCTTCGTGGGAACTAGCTCCGTGTGTGATATGGGTAGTCATGGGAACTAGGCCCGTGTGTGATATAGGATTGTCGTGGGCACTAGGCCCGTGTGTGACTCCCCCATAATTGGTGCCCATGTTTCATCTGCTTTGGTCTCACATACACACACTCAACACACCCTCTTTGCTTTGGTTCACATACACACACTCAACACACCCTCTCAGGCTGCGGTTTCTGTTGAGTGGAGTTGATGACAGTGGCATGTATATAAATTTATGTGTAAATTCCATATGTGGGAAGAATATTACCAACAGATGCAGTCTGCTGTTATGATAGTTTTACTTCTCAGGGAGAATCTCTTGCTATATTTTTGCTTTCTGCTGCTGAAATTATATTTTAAACATGTATATCCTTAAAGAAAATAAAAATTGAATATTAACCTCATATATTAACATTGTGTATGCATTTTACTATTCTGTAAATAATGTTTCTGGTTCAAAAAACAGTCACTGCAACATAATGAAAACATATTGAAATAAGCAAACCATAAAATCTTGAATGTTAGGATGAGATAATAGTGATATTTATTAAATCACGATGTCCCGTACACCCTTGTAACAGTGTAACATGGAAGCACAGTGTGGCTTATGAAGCAGCCGTTTGTAATCAACACCTCTACTCTGACTTTTCATAATGAACATGTGTGCCTGCCCTACCAGTCTTCATCACAACATACTACTTGCGGTTGCAATGTAGGCTTATTTTCACATTTGAACACAGTTAGACACTTTTCAATCAACACATTCATGAATAATTCACAGCTATTAATCTGTAATGCTCTTATACTTACACTATCACAGGGGTGAAAGAATGTAAAGTTGAACCAAACCTCCAGATTCTAGGTGTAATGTTCCAGATTTCAGATTCTAGGTGTAAGGTTCCAGATTTCAGATTCTAGGTGTAAGGTTCCAGATTCAAGATTCTAGGTGTAAGGTTCCAGATTCCAGATTGTACGTGTAAGGTTCCAGATTCTAGATTCTAGGTGTAAGATTTTCTTGCTTAGCCATGGTAAACTTGTTTCTGGTGTACCTGAGCTCTGTTTGGGCTTTTCTGTGAAACATTCTTCTGAACCTGATATTGGACCAATTTGTTGTCAACTAAAAACATTGAATCTTTGCTTCAGTCAGTGAGCAGTTTTGGCTGGGTTTTAACTCTGTTTTAAAAAAATAAGTCCTGTAACATGGATGCTCAATGCTTTCTCCAGTACAGAAGAGAACTTGGTGGAGGCCCGTTAAAATACTAAGCAGTATACACTTCCTGTTTACAATGTACCTCTGTGCGTTACCTTGAATGACTCAAATCACAGTCTATCATTCATAAGAGAGAACATGTATATGTATCACGCATATGACATTTACCCGAGGAAATGAAAAGACAGACATTATGTTGTGTGTGCCTCTGTTTTTCTGTTCAACATTAGTCAGGGTTGGAAGAAAAAAAATGTTTTTGATAGAATGAAAGCCAGATTACTTTGTTTTTACATATATACAATTCATTGTGTTATATTTGTTAAAGAATAATACATCTGTAGAATATGTATTCATTAATTATAGAGTATTCTGATTGTTTAGTTCGATTATTTTATTTGAGGTGTTTTCTGTTCTGAGATGCTCTTTATTTAAACTTTATTACCTTATTTCCAAATAAAGTTATTTCCAAAAAAGTTATTCTCTTCCAAGTATTTCGCTTTAATGACTTTGTTATTATATATTACTTACTTTCTATAGTAGCACAACCTGAACACAAATAAAGCTGTTCGTAAAATAGCCCTAAAGAGAAAAATGATCTATCTATTGCATGCGGAGGATGTAACGAAGAACCATTTTTACATTGGAAAATGTGGTATCTACTGTATGTCCTTCTTCCTCTTCCTGGTATTGTCCTCGCTTCCTCGTACTCATCCATCCCGGATGGCAGATGACCCTGAGCCAAGCAACGTGCACAGATAGACCTCAGCTGGTGCTCAAGCACCTGCCCTTATGCCCTCTGACTTGACTAGTGCTCTCTTTGCAGGATCTTTTTTCTAACTTTGTTATTTTATATGTTTAATGGTATAGTTTATCTTTTTAAACCATTTACTATGGCATCAGTTCTCAGTTAAAAGCGTACCGTAACTAAGCGGACAAGTGCACTTCAGTTCTAATTGAGACTGCACGAGGCCCTGCACCTCCCCCCTTTAGTTCCCCAGCAACCCAGCGTCCTTCGGAGTCAGCCATCCACATTTCCCCGAGTTGCCTTCTTTGGGGACAGCAAGGTAACCACACGGTGCCAAAGCTTTGACATCCGTCACTGTTGTGAAATTAGACCACTATTAAAACATAACTTATAGCCTAACTTGCACAGTAGCCTACCAATAAGTTTGACAACAAACAAGCTAGCATGGCGAAAAGTAGCCTCGTCAATGAAAATAAGTGAACAGCGTTAGTGAACATATCATTAACGTATGACAGGTAAATATTGATAACATGGTTATCATGGTCTATGCATTCAGGTTAGGATATCAGAAACGTTAGCCTATTTGTCACCCCTTCCTTGTGCAGCACTAACCCATCTGCTTCTGGTGTATGCTCGGACATTTTAATCAAAGGAAATGTTTAGCTTGATCCACACCTTTGTTGGGCTATATTAATTTGTTTTAATTTGTCAGGTTTTAATGGCACACACGACACACTGGAACACACACGTGAATATATGTAGGCGACACAGGACACACACACACGCAGGCCTGAGGTCGCGGTGAATTTATTCTCTGCCTTTTCCCATCCTGGAAAGTCCCTCCTCCAGGACCCCCCAGGAGCAGTGGACAGCTTGTAAGCGCCCGGGGACCAAGTGAAGTGAACTGTCCATCTTTGGTCAGGGGTGTTCCTTCTTGCATGTTTTTCTGTTGGGGTTCTTAGTGGAGGAAACCCCTTGTGAACACGGGGAGAACATGCAAACTCCACACAGAAAGGCCCGGGAGATAGCCAGGGCGGACTGGCCATCGGGGATACCGGGGGAAGCCCCGGTGGGCCGACGGGGTTTGGGCTGGTCTAAAATACCGGCCCACTTCCATCACCAACCGGCCCTCCCTCTGACATCACTGACTGAATTTTACAAATACTGCTCGCGATCTGTATTCACACTCATGGTGGTCTTATTTTCAAACATTTCTGAAGTGTCTTCTGAAAATGGGTTCTTACGGACTTCGGAAGACCAGCGTAAGAAAAGATCTCCGCCTGAATTCATGAACGCCTGAAAATGGGTTCTTACACAGCCAAAGCATATTCAATCTAGCAAACTTATACCTACCTTGGAGTGTTACAATAGCCAGTACCATTTTTATTCCATGTGTCCATCCAGGCAAATTGGTGGATCCAAATGTTATAAAAAAAAAAAAAACATATATGATGTAATTTCTTTGTAATCATACCAAAATAATGTTAAGTGTCTGGGTATTTTTCCAAGTAGGCCACTGACTGGTCGATTACGTGCGATGCATTGAGTGGGCAGCGCGCCTTGTATTGAGTGGGCCGGTCTGACAGTAACTCCCGGGCCACTTCCCCCCCCCAGTCACCCCTGCTGACTGATGTGATACAATATCTTCTATGGTCACATGGCAAAAATAAGTGGATTTTAGTCCAGACCTAGGCTAATCTATACATATATACAGTCATGGACAAAAAAGACTGGCACCCCTGCACTTCTGTCAGATAATGCACCACTTCTCCCAGAAAATTGGTTGCAATGACAAATGCTTTGGTATTCACCATGTTTATTTATTTTGTTTTACATTAGAAAACACAAAAAAAATCTGAGAAAAAAATGCCAAATCTGACTTGATTCCACATGTGGCATAACAAAATGGAGTGGAGCTAGGAATAGACAGAGCACGACTATGCCACCCTAGGAGTTGCGCCCAGGGAAATAATTGAGTTGGGATGACACTAGCCCACTAGGGGCACACAGGTTCGTGAAACTGAGGAGCGTGGAGACATGTGTCCATAAATAATAAATATGTCTTATTTAATTACAACCAGGTAAAATACAAAACATACGAAGTAGGGAACAGTAGGACAGACAAGGGACAACACAACAACTAAATGAACAGAACACAAACAGGACTGAGGCTTACCAAGTCAGGCAGGAGTATTACGAAGTGGGGTATTATCTCCAGGAGGACACAGCAACCGTGCACTGCTCACACCAAATGCACAATAAAAAGGTGAACCCACACACACCAAAATGAGCTCGAAATCAGCACACCACACCGGGAGATGCTACCACCACTAGGGTGGGGAAGGATGGACTACCTAGCCCTGGGGCACCCAGTACAGACAACAAAACAAACAGAACCAAAAATAGCCACCTAAAGATGGCTACAAATAAACGGAAAAGAAATACGAAACAACCATTAACACACACACGTAAACACACGCAAACACACACACGCAGGAGCAGCTCTTTCAAACAGCAGCTGCCGAGAAGGAGGACGAGACGTGAGGGAAGACGAACATCAAACGATACAATCACTATAAGCAAAACAGCAGCGGCGTCAACCCACCCAGGCCAATTCCAGGCATCCAAGGGCACGAGACGCAAGAAGCAGCTACTATGTGTCCGCTAGCTGTTTGTAGCACACAACAAACGTGTAATCCGTTTCGGAGTGAACAGGAGATGGAGTAAGGGCTGTGTAACACTTACTACTAGTTGCAGTTAAGTAGGTTATCAGGACTAGTCTAGGTTCGTTGGAGCAGTAAAATAGTTAAAACAATGGAAATATTAATATAATAAACACACCACAGACCATAGAATTAATTGAAATGCCGGCTTGTTTTATATAATAATAGAAAAGGTAAGTTGGATTTAGATAGAAAAATAACAAATAGGTACCATATAACACATTAACAATACAATTTACATATAACACACATCTTACATAAAAATCTTAAGGAGATGCAATTCAAATGCAATCCTTTTCTATTAAGAAAATATTTACTATATTCTAATTTTGGTTTTATATATATATATAAATATATATATATATATATATATATTCTTATATATCTATTTAAAATTGGTATTTAAAACTGTAACTTAAATATTATTATTTAGTTTATTTCAGTTAACTCTATTTATAATCTGTTATATCAGTATCAAAATTCTAATAAATTCTCTAAATTCTCAATTTATCTATTTAAACATCTAGTTTTTATTTTCCTATGTTACCCTCAGCTAAACCAGTAAGTTGCTATTGATAGCATTAGCACAGCACAACCATATGCTTCACCAACATTGATAGCATTAGCGACAGCACAATCATATGCTTCATCAATATACATAGGGAAAATATAATATGCATACAATCAAAATAAATCAATATCAAGTAAACATTTAAATATCAAAAGAACATTTTTTTAAACATATTGTGAATGTAATGATGTAAGTTCAGTGTGTGGTAACTGGCTTGTTAAGTTCAGATTCTTTCTTACGACCACGTTTTGCAGTTCGTAAATTCCACTTGCGGTAGGAACAGTCCATAGATCTGATGTGTTTTCACTCTTACCACGAAATCCGCGAACTTCTAGTTGAAATAAAGCAGGCTCCTGTCAGCCCTACCATTCATACGATGAAAGGATTGCTAGTCTTGTCAGAAAAGCAGGTGCTGACCTCCGATGGAACAGGATTCCGTGTGGTTACTCGCTGAACAAGCTCGCCATCTATTTCTACTACAATCATGGAGCTATGATGCTAGCATGCAATGCCTAGCTCCACGCGACTTCTTCTTTTCTCAACAACTTAACTAAGGTGACAGTCTACCAACGAAGACAAAACACTTTCAGAAAATAAAATAAAAGTTCACAACAGTACAAATCTAATCAAGTTTCAAGTTTTCTAGTTTCTTTTAGCTCACTGAAAAAACTAACGTCCTTCTCCTAGCTGGCTTTCTTCAATCTCCACCGTTCTACCGTTCAGGAAGAATTAACTTGTTTCTCATTGGCTCACTGTCTTAAAGCAACAGTGCATTTTTGTATAGTTTTGATATTCATCTTAATCTTTTAAACATTTTAATCCGATTAAATCATGGATTGTATAACTAATATAAACTACTCTAGTAAGTTTTAATAATATTTATTTCGACTATTTATTCACTTATTTATTAACTAAATCATGTTTATTTTTAACCTGGGTTACAGCTGGAAATGACGACCCAAACAAAACAGTCTTTAAAACACAAGACTAACTGGTGGACTTGAGCTCAACGCAACAGGTACCAGGACATACGACGCATGCCCAGATGGCAATCTCGTGGTGAATTTATACGGCTGGGCAGACTCGCAAAGTGTCACTTAATTACAGGTAGATTGAGAGGGGACAGGGAGCAGTAAAACAGATGGTAAAGTGACCGCCAGGTTTAACCCGTCATGCCTACACACACAAAACTCCAAAAATGGACTGGACAAAATGATTGGCACCCTCAACTTAATATTTGGTAGCATACCCTTTGGAAAAAATAACTGAAATCAATTCGCTTCCTGTAACCATGAATGAGTGTCTTACAACTCTCTACTGGAATTTTGGACCACTCTTCTTTTGCCAACTGCTCCAGGTCTCTCACATTTGAAGGGTGCCTTCTCCCAACTGCTGTTTTGAGATCATACGTTATCACCGTCTGTCTGCACGCTCGCAACGCTCACTCACGACCAAACAGAGCCGCGCGCTTGACACCACAGTCTCAAACAGGCGGGATTCCTGTGCCTACTTGAGAGTATTTTATTTCTAACTCTAAAAATTAAACAAAATAAGTACACTAAATAGGTTGATAGGCGTGAATTATTTTTTTTGGGGGGGGCTAAGGAGACCTTTTGGAGGTGTCCAGCACCCCAAAATAGGGCCTAGATAAGATTCTGGTAGGGAGTGAAACAGGTGTGTGTGATTGTGTGATTGGGAGACGTGAATGCAGTGCAGCTGGAACGGTGAACGAGACTGATGACATGCAGCTGGAAGTGTGAGCCCTGAATTGCTGAAGGGGGCGTGGCCGGAGCGCAGCTCAGCAGAGACGTGACACTGCCGACACGTGTCTCAGAATGGTATAAAAAGCAGACCAAACGCTGTGCTCATCACTGCATTAGTTTACTTTACCTGAACAGGTGTTGCCTTATACTCATCTACAACAGGTAAAGAATCCTGCTGTTCTCTGGTCACGCACTCTGAAAAACCTTCAAATGATCTACTAAATGTGACCATTTTTTAATCATTAGATTCCCCAGAGGAAGAAGAATTTACACATCAACATGAAGGTTCTCATTACTGGCCGCTCTTCTCTGTATGCACTCTGCTGTTGACCCATGCTGCACCCGTGCTGCACCTGGTAAGTACACTCTTTAATCAGACTCTACCTCCCGTCTCTCAAAACGGCAACATTCAGCTTTTAGCATTCTTCATAGACGTGTATCAGTCATCTCTGAATCAACCTATATGTTAACATCTGGATATTCTCCTTTTTGATGTTCTAATGTGGCAAAAACTGTGAAACACTGTGGTGTCATTTTGTGTTTATCTCTGCAGCAGACTCTGGTTCACAGTTTGACATCTCTGTTCTAAATGTCTATGTTGTTCAGCATCTCAAAGAAAGAACTCCTGTAATACTCTAGCCATGGGGAAATGTTTCTAATGATGGATTGATAGTTCTGTTTCTTCTTTCTCAGTCTCTAACTCGAACAGCCTCCTCTATGGTGGAGGGCCCTCTGCCAGCAGGTATGAAAGTGATCTGCAGAATGATATTAGCTGGTGGTGGTGAAAAAGTAAGAACGGATATTTTGCGATATAAATGCAACATGTTTCGTTTTCTCCCAGTTGCGATTGGACTTCCAGTGTATTCACTGGGTCCGTGTCCTTCTGGCTGGTTCGCACAAGGTTCCCGCTGCTTTTTGATGGTGACCTCCCAGAAGAACTGGAAGGATGCTGCGGTAAGACACAATGACTGCATTTAAAAGGGGGAGGAGGTGCTTCACTATTGATTAACACAATGCAGTAACCCCTAAATATGAGTGTGATATAAAAAAACCTTGTTTGGAAAATGAAAATAATGAAGCTGCTCTTTTACATACTCTTTCTCCTATGTACCATTACACTCTTTCTTTCTCTTTTCCCCCCTCTCTCTCCAGGTGCATTGTGTGGGGCAGCAAGGCAGTCTGGCCTCTGTGCAGTCTTCTGAGGAATACAACTTCCTGCAGTCTATGGTTACTTACTTTCAGGCCAATCAAACGCTTGGATCGGAGGTTTCTATTTCCAGGTCAGGAGAAGTATCTTGATTTGACCTTACTGAGACACGGCATCATAGCTATTACTGTTAAAACAGTCTCTGTCCCAAAACTCGAATCTCTTCACAAATTAATTTGAACATGCAATGGGGTACCACAGCTGTTATGACCACACGACCAAGTGCTGTGATTCTGTCTTTTAGGGTGCCTGGCTGTGGATTGACAGCGCTGGCTTCTATTACACTAACTGGAAGAACCAATATGGGTCCAGTTATCCTTGCTTGCACCTGAATTCCATTGGTAAGTTTCTTGTTCTGAAAGCTATGTACATACAGCATGTCGCTGCTTCTGGGAGGCTTATGTTTTGCCTTTGTATGGTTCGTAGGTGGCTGGTCAAACTACCACTGTTGGTCATCCCGCGTATTCTTCTGTGCCAGGAGCACACCATCCTGGCTGATGAGACACCTGCAGTGTAACATTTTTCTTTACATGAAAATGACATGGTCACTGACTTCCATGTTATGTAGAGGAATAACAGGCTTGGAAATCTCTGTATTGTGGTTTAAATGTTTGTGAAATACAATAAATATGTGCTGAAATGTATTTGACCTTTGTGGACAATGTTATTTACAATGATGTTTACATCACTGTATAATGTTAAAGAAATGCAAAAGTGCTCAATGCCAAATCATGGTTTGGGAATGGAAGAGCTGATTTTTCATTGACCTTGGGAGAACACATTTATTCCACTAAGTAGTTCATTTACCCAGTATTTGTTTCTCATTGCTGACTTCCTAACCGCACAGCTTGATCTTCATCTTCAACTTGATTAGTAGTCGTGCACAACCACGTGTGTTTCACTGTGGTATGAGAGGGAGAAAAAAGAGAGATACAGCGATGGCGAGAGGACCAGATGTGACGACGCAAATGAAGAGATAAGGGCTGCCTGCCACACAGATGCTTTTACAATGTCTATTAGCAATGGAGTTATTAGACTTTCCTCTTTCTTTATTGCAAGGAGTTCTTCAAGGGTTCTTTGCTATGCTCAAACAATCTGAACTCTGCACCCACAAACATTGTTCTCAATCTTATTTGTGTAAAACTGGGGGCTCCTACATCTTCAGCATTGATACATATATATTTCCCTTGTATATGTAACGAGGCATGCTTCCCGTTAGGTTCTTTTAGGATCTTTCAATCAAAGGCATTGGACTGTTTGGAGTCCGATGGGATTTGAACACAAAACCTTCTGGTCTGCGCCCTGAGCCATACGGACCGTGTTTTAGTGAAGACTTTATTATCACCGCCGAAACAGGCTGCAGCTTGGCCTGAAGCCTGGATAGCTCAGTCGGTAGAACATAAGACTTTTAATCTGAGGGTCCAGGGTTCAAGTCCCTGTTCAGGCGATTGCTTTAAAACCAGAATTGTAGACATGTGCTGTCACCCTATTGCAAAAACCGAGGGGCGTTAGGATAAGATACTTGTCGACGACTGTACACGTCGCTGTTGCTTAGTCCACTGTGAGCTTCAGTCCTGGCCTTTGCGTTTCAACTCAGCACAGCTGCCTGAGTCTCAGAAACTGGAAATGTCATAAAAGGAGCAGTTTGCATATTCTACAAAGTCTCTCAAAGTTCAGTAATGGCTTGAAATTCACAGGCCCAGGGGTTTTCATTAGTCAACCTGCCTTGAGTGATTTTGTCAATGACCCCGACGTGATTTGAACACGCAACCTTCTGATCTGGAGTCAGACGCGCTACTGTTGCGCCACGAGGTCCCACGAGTGCCTTGGAGATAAGCCTTCACACTCGTTCCCAAATCCGTTGGTAGAACCATGTGACTTGCAACCTTCTGTCCAGGAAAAAGCTTTCAAAGAGTTTGTAGTCTTCAAAAAGATAATCTCTCTTTCTAGCAGGCATGCTTCCCGTTAGGTTCTTTTTTTTTTTTTTTTTTTTTAAACATATATTTATTAAGAATTTTGTTCATTTTACTAACAAACAATACAAGACAACACAGCAAGGCACATATAATGCAATTTGCTCTCACATATAGCACAAACAATAGATGTTCGTGTCACATTAGACAGTGTGATACAGTCATTAAGATTACATCAGCTAACTTACAATGTTTAAAAGGGGAGAACAAAATGAAAACAAAACAAAACAAAAAGAAAAAGTACTCTATCCATTTTATCATCCAACCAACCATCAACATCCATGTTGTTATTCTCAAGGAAATTGTAGAAAATGTTCCATATTTCCCAAAACTTTTCTAGTCTATTTTTTGTTGTGTAACTTATCTTTTCTAAAGCTAAGTAAGAAGTCATTCCCCTCAACCATTGTGATGTGGCACAAGGTTTATCTGATTTCCATGATAGAGCTATACATCGTTTGGCTTCCAGAAAACAAATATTCAGTAGAGACCTAACTTTTTTAGAGGTAGTGAAGTTCTCTGGATATAGATTCAATAAGCACAATTTAGGACTAAGAGGCACTTCCTTGCCAATTATTTGGCTAGCAAGGTCCAACATCTTCCTCCAAAAAGAAAGTATCTTTTGACATTCCCACATGCAATGAAATAAGGTACCTTTTTGGTCTTTACATTTGAAGCAGGTATCAGGTATGTTAGGATTAAAGTGGTGCAATTTAGCTGGTGTTATGTACAGTCTACTTATCCATTTATATTGCAACAGTTTGGAGTTTGGAGTTTGTATTTATTGATTGGGTCTGAGCTGGAAAACATGCTTCTGACCATTCCTTCTCCTCCCAGCTGAGCACTGAAGGTCTAGTTCTATTTCTAGTTCTAGTTCTAAGTAAAGGCATGTTAGGCTATTGCCAAGCTCATTGGCCTACTTAGAACGACAGAGAGATGATGTGTTGCTGTAGGAGACTATTTTTTTTCTAAAAACGAATTAATCTTATTTTTTAATCAGCTAAATCAACTCACCTTTCTTCCTTGTCTTCTATATGCTCACTACCTCTTTGTTTGCTACCTCACTTGTGTCCAGCAGAGGGCGCTAAGCACCAGTGTAGTGTCTGTAAGACTATAGACCGCAGCTCTGCACGTCTTCCTCTTTGTTCCTCTGCTCAGCCCTAGAGGCAGCCTCTATCTCACAGCCAGGCTCCGTGGCTGGATTTATGAGCGTGATTGTTGTCACCCCAATCAACCCCTATCACCTCCCACACCTTACACCTCCTTTCTTCTCATCTCCCTTGGCTTGGCCTTACTTACTCCCACACAGATACACACACACACACACAAACACACATACAAACACACATACAAACACACACACACACACTCATTTACTATCACACACAGATAGATAGATAGATAGATAGATACAGATCACACACTGCCAGGGTCATACACACACACACACACACACACCACACACATGAACGCTGGCCAGAGAGTCGGAGGAGGGTGTAGGGTCGTGGCTGGTGACGCTGGCTGGCTGGAAGACTAGCGTGCGTCTGTGGTTAAGCCTGCGAGGGCATCATCCTGCTTATTGCTGCAGGGCGGCGGCTGCTGCTGCTGCTGAGCCTTTAAGCAGAGCACGCCTTGTCCACCGTCTAGCCCCACGGCCCCCAGTCACACAACACCATGCCACGCTACACCCACCCTCAGCTACACCCTTAGCTACACTTGCACACACTACAAGTACAGCAAATACTGTGAAATGTATTCATCTGAGCTTGGAAGTAGGTGTATCAGGGGAACTATTCGCATGTCTGCTGGGAGCTCCCTATCTTCTCCCAGAGGCTATTCATTCTTAAACTGGGACCCATCACACACACACACACACACACACACACACACTCACTCACACACACCTGGGACCCATCCCGTTTCTCTCACATGAGCTGTTCTCTAGTATTCCAGGAACTATTCGGTTGGGCCTCGTCCTTGAAGACAGGTGCAGAGAGCAGACCAAATATGACATGAATATTTCTGGGCCCAACAGATCCTCCAATTAGAAAATGACACATAACCCACGGGGAAGGGTCAAGGAAGATTTAGTAAGATAAGAGGGATTCATCAGGTCTTTAAGAAAAGGAATGCAAAACCCCAGTATAGTCTCGAGATAATGCTCAGGTTTATGCTGTTGGTGTTATACTGGCGAAATTAACCTCTGCTTGACTTCTGATGTTTTTTGAAGATTTTTCCTGAATGCATAGAACAAAGAGTTTTTACTCTTATCAAAAACCTACAAATTAGCCACGCCAACCTCCTATCTAAACATCTAAACATGGCTGTCTGTCCCCTCCTGAACATCTAATCCTGTCGTTTCTCTAATTAACCAGCGAGAGAGCGTGAATACTCCACCTGTGACTGATTATACTGTAAGTTGCATTGACGTATTACGGGTACTTGTTCTTCAGATTACCCACTGGCCTGTATGTGGAGGGCTTAAATATGATCCTCTCTGTTGTGTGTGTGATGCATAGGTTGACAGATCTTCACAAGCTTCTTTCCACTGGCGTCCTCTCTCTTAAACCTCAACCCAAGCGAAACTAGAGACAAGAGAAAGTATGAGCTGTTGAAATTGCCCTGAGAGACGACGTGACCGTGATCCTTTTTGTTTTGGTAATGACATTCAACACTGAGGACCTTACACAGCAAACTATGTAAATGTGCTCACCCACACATAAAACCAGACATCAACTAAGCCAATACAAAGTCTAAGAGTCTGTTATAATGCATTCAAAACAAGCAATCACAACATACAGTATACAAATGTGTTGGAGGGAAAAATAACATTGGTCCTTTCTGCTTTTGTGTGTACCATGGGGTGGTTTCAGGATATCCTCAATATAATCTGGGGACAATGCCTTTCCACAGTAAACTCTTCACGTAGCACTTAGAAGGTGCAAAATGTTGTTCAAGACCTACTTTACCATGATGATCTTTTTTATATGATTGCTATTTGCTTGCATTGTGACTGATTTGGAAGTGGCTTTGCATAAGAACAGTGCAGTCCTTGCATCTTGATTCTTTGTTTTAGTAAATGAAGTATATTTGTCTACGCTTGCACAGCCTGGACAAGATGTGGAGAATGCACAATATTTCTGGTATTTTCTGGTATTTTCTGGTATTTTTCATCAACACTGTAGTTATAAGTTTAAAAGCACTGAAGTAATTTTGACAACAAAAACAGTGTACCCAACCATGTCCTCAGAGTGAAGAAACATGCAGGCAGAGACACAAAGACAGACAGACAGACACACACACACAAAGCACAGACACACACACACACATAAAGCACAGACACACCCACATACACACACACACACACCAACACACACATGTGTACACTTGGACCGACAGATATACACATACTTACAGACAGACATACAGACAGACACACACACACACACACACACACACACACACACACAGACAGTCAGGCCCTGTTGGGTCAGGTGAGCTGTGATAGGACACACTATCAGATTCCCCTCTCAATCCAATTTAATCTGACGTAACCCTTGGAGGGAGTCCTCCAGAGGGGAGCCACGCTGCCCTGCCGCTCACTGAAGAGCATTACAGCAGAGGCAGATTAACTAACGGCCAGCCAGCCAGGAGCCAGGAGACAGGAGACAGGAGACAGTAGTAGTAAGCAGAGGGGAGACCATATGCTTCCTTGTTGTCTTGGTACAGGGGGGAGGTATGCAGGGTCCTCATGGGCCGTTTTGCTCCGGGATTATCACTTTGTGAGGGGGAAGCCAATCTGCCATTGGATCAACCAGACCAGTATGTATGGTGCTTTATCCTTCAGGAGCTTTCAGCTTTCAGGATTGTTTGTTTTCCTGCGGAGGTCATGAGGTGTTCTAATGCCTTGTAGGAGCACTTGGGAGGTGAGTGGAGGGAGCAGGAAGTGCTTCTAGATGTTTGCATCTGAAGTCTGTGGAGGTGTGCACTCAGGGTTTGGAGCTACGGGGTTCATCAAGATGCTATCTGTCTCTCAGCTGTCAGCTTTCAAACCTCCCATGGTCTGGCATGGTCTGTGTGGTTCATCGGTACTTGGCAGGAGTGGAGACAGGTCGGGTTGAGGAAGGCTTTTGTTTACCTCATTGTCCACATGATAGAAGCGATTTTCTAGAGCGATCTCCTCATGCTTTTCTGATCTTCAAATCAAACTTCACAGCAGAGTAAACAAACCCGCCATGCAAAACTAGGGCACATTTCAATTGATTGATGAACTGACTGGTTGAAACACGTGACAAAATAGTTATGGGAAATCCACTTGTCCTGTGATCAGATCAGAATATTGAATAGGATATTACGGGACGCTCACATGATCTTGGCACAGTTCGGGGAAAACAGACACAGAAAAAGATGGTAAATAGCTTTTTTCAGATGACTGGAGATGCTGCTTGTGCTCTGTGTGCAATTTGAGTGTTTATGAGTAAACAAGTATATTTGAGTGTTTATGTGTAAACAAGTATTTGATGGATGGTTGGTGTGTTACAGTGATTAAGGAGAAAGGCCCTCTTCAGATGGGAGAGAGAGAGAGAGAGAGAGAGAGAGAGAGAGAGAGAGAGAGAAAGAGAGAGAAGATGGAGAGAGGAGGGAGAAGAATGTGAGAGAAAGAGAAAGGAGAGATGACAGAGATGCAAACCAGTGGAGACAGGAGCGGGGGGGGAGGGGGGGGGGGCAGAGAGTCTGTGTGTGTGTGTGTGTGTGTGTGTGTCTGTGTTAAAATACATGGCATTCCTGGGGCTGTGTGGTGATCTCTGCTCGTCACTTTCTTCCATGCGCTCGCTACAATATATTAACACACACACTGCGACAACCCACTCACTCAGTGTGTTAGTGTACTTATGGAGTGTAACAGAATGTGTGTTAGTGTACTTATGGAGTGTAACAGTATGTGTGTTAGTGTACTTATGGAGTGTAACAGTATGTGTGTTAGTGTACTTATGGAGTGTAACAAGATATGTTTTGTTTTCTCTTTTTTCTCCTTGTATTTATGTTCAACTGTTCCCGTGAATACATTGGCAATACAATGTATGATTTGTCATGCCAATAAAGATAAAAAAAGAAAAAAAGCATTTTTATTGAATTGACAGAGACAGAGCGAGAAAGAGAGAGAGAAAGAAAGAGAGGGAACAGACAAGCAAAGTGAGAGACAGAGGGAAGAGACAAACAGAGACAGAGAGAGAGAGAGAGAGAGAGAGAGAGAGAGAGAAAGAAAGAAAGGGAACAGACAAGAAGAGAGAGAGAGAGAAAGGGAAGAGACAAACAGAGAGAGAGAGTGAGTGAGAGAAGAGACGGGCAGATAGAGAGACAGATGGAGAGATGTGTGTTCTGAGAGTGACTCACATCTCAGATGGCAGAGGCATGTTTAATATGAAAGAACATCACACCCTCAATGAGACGGGAATTTGTTTGTGGCTCACTGGATGCTGTGGGCCTCTTTCAGACTCCATTCAGACACACCGACAGCACTGGACAATCTTATGAAGTGATAGTGTGTGTGTGTGTGTGTGTGTGTGTGTGCGTGTGTGCATGCGTGCGTGTGGTGTGTGTGTATTTGTGTGTGTGTGTGGTCTATGCGTGTGCATGTGTGTTTGTGTGTGTGTGTGTGTGTGTGTGTTTGCATCTTTTAGTCTCAGTAATACTTTACTTGAACCCTCTGTGATAAGACTGAATATAACTATCGAGGAAAAACATGTCATGGCAGATCCTATACACTGCTGTGGGTTTTCCTGACAGATTAATTCCAGTTACATAACAGTTTCATGTCATCATTATTGAAAATGGTCACGACAGTCAGGGACCAGCGCAGTGAGGGACTCCATCTGTTCCCAGGTCAGCAGGCAGGGGTAGGTCTTTACCTGGACTCTGTGTCATAAGACTAGCATGACCGTGTCATAAACATGGCATGGCAGGTGACTTCAAATGACAGTTGCTGTCGAGAGGTTTGACACCGTCATGGTACCCTTAGCGATAATTGTTATGTCAGATGTCAGAACTTTAGATGCCACAACACCCTGTCACATGCTTCTAAGCACAATACTGCCACGCCGATTACTGTTGTGTGGTGACCTGGGACGCTTGCATCACTGGACACGTACCGGCATAACTCCTTACGACAGGATACTAAATCTGCCAGGACGTGTTTAAAACCAGCCTTATCCAATGACAGTGAGATGCTTAGGCTTGTAATGGGTCACGAACAAGTCTTGGCTGACTGGTTGATTGTTCTCCCATGGTAGGCAGGGGACAGCACGGCACCCCCCACGTTCTTCCCCATGTCTCCCTGTCAGCTCACAGGTCCAGCGCCCATCCTTAGTCCTCTGAAGCTGTACAGCTGAAGACAGCCATGGTGACGCGTGGACAGGGGTGTTGCGACAGGGAGGGAGAGCAATCAATGGCCCCGGGCCCCGAGCTTCAAGGGGCCCCCGGAGGACAGCTGATTACATTAGTCCACAGCATTCCGTTTCTTAACGATAATGAGTGTCTTTAGTTTGCTAGGTGTTATCTATTACGCTTGCTGTGTGTTTTGTAAGGAGTTTGCATAAACGTTCTGAAGTGGTTGCTTCCTATACTTTCATCTGTTTGTAATGCGTACACGGCAGATATCTTGCTGCACTGTGAGGGAACGAACGGCATGGTCCTTCCAATGTTATCATCAGCGGGCTTTTCACAAGTTAATATGAATGTGGCAGTGACCATGACTCAGAGCTAAGGTGTTACTTCATTGTCTCATGTTATGAATAAGCTACAGCAATGTAACAAGCATCATTTAAGTCAATTCAGTTTTTCAAGTAATTACATTTCCGTGCTTCGGCCATTTCTCAATGGAATGTGTATACACATGGACTGGTGGTGAAGAGTTTGGCCTGTAGAGAATCTCCTTTGAAATGGAGTGGGCCTAAACCATGTGTTCACGCGACCCAGTGAACATCACTTAACATAAGCTTTTTAATAGGGTACCTACCTAACGCCTACGCTAAATGTATTTTTAAAAGGGTGGGGTGCAATTTGTGTACTTCATATTGAATGATTGGTTTAAGATCTGAATCATTTTCATCGGTGAAGAAAGTGTTTCGACCTAAACCTATCACTTTGTCTGACGACAATGATCACGATTGCTCTCTGGCAATCATTGCATTATTTGTTGATTTGTGAAGACCCTGGTATGTTTTCACATATAAATAAACATCACGACACATAAACAATGCAGTGCTAATAATACTATAGCGTGCTGGGGGTGTTTTTGTTGTTGTTGTTAGTGTTGAGGTTGTTTATCCCTTTTTGCAGAAGTATTTGTGATTTTTACCATGTCGTCTGTGTTATGCTGTTTAATTCCTGTATAAGTTTAACGTTAGTTGTCCACCGTTAGTGTAATTGTGAGTGTGAATGAAACCCTTTCCCTTCCATCTGTCTCGATGTTTGGGCTTCCATATATGTTTTCCTGCTGGTGGCTGCTTCTTATTTGAAAGACTTGCGGCCTAAAAGAGCTACGCCAGTGACGTCACTTCGAGAGGGACCCAGACGCTACTTTGGTGTCAGAAGTGCCAGAGAAGATGCCGCCGGAGATGAAAGTGCGGGAGGGGGCGCGATGAGACTACCCAAGGCCGTGTCCCGACCCCAGGCTCGCCAGGCTGATTCCACCCCGAGCTGCCGGCGGACCCAGTTGTGTCGGGGACCTCAGGACCAGTCGCTGACTTCCCTGCGGCTCATCCAGAAGAACCTCCACCATGGCGATGAGCGATGAAGCTGCCTTGCTACAACGGGCAGAGGACAGCTTCAGGCACAGCTGGCGGCCCAATTCATGTGTGTTCGGCTGAGGGAAACGGGGTCCAGGTCGCTCTTGCAGGTTCTAACCGACCTCCAGCCAGCGGCGTGGTCCTGGACCGGCTGCCCCGGTGGGAGGCAACAGTGGATGTGTGCTGAAGCTATTGCACTCCAGGCTGCTGGCAGAGAGGGCCTGTCACTGACCTCCACACTATTGCCGTCTTCCATACCGTCTTCACCTCTCCGACTTCCGACCTCCGACCCCAAGCCTGCTGCTCCTATGCTCCAGCTTCACCAGTCGGAATGGCCTCCCTCATAATCAGCATCAGTGTCAACTCCCCCCAGCACCCCAGAGACACCTCACAGACAGCCAACCACTTTTTTTTGGCGTGCTGGGGGTGATCCCAGCAGACATTGTGTGTTGTGTGTTCGCTGTCTGTTGTTTTAGTTGTCAGTGTACAGGTTGTGTATTCTTTTTTTTTGTCTAGTGGAAGTGTATGTGATTGTTACCATGTCATCTGTGTTATGCTGTTTAATTCCTCTATTAGATTAACGATAGTTGTCCACTGCTTAATTGTCAGTGTGAATTATGTCCTTGCCCGTCCTACCATGACGATGTATGAGTGGCTCTAAGTATTTTCCTGCATGTGGCTGCTTCTTAATAAAAGGCTTGCGGACAAAAAGAGCTACGCCAGTGTCGTCACTGCGAGAGAGACCCAGACGCTACAATACATTGCGCTAAAACTACATTTCCCGACATGCAACATTCCGTGATGTTTCTAACAGCTGACAGACGCTAAAACCCTATGTGAGAGCTGCCAGGAAAGAGAAGATAGGAGTCTCTCAGCAGAGCGAGCAATCCACACGACCCAACAGCGCTGTTAAATCAGCACCGTTGGAGTTGGGTTGCTTTGTCCCAGACTATCTTTGATTTGCTTTCTCTGCATTATCCAATTGTAATTTTGATTATCGTCGTTTGGATAAAGCTGCATTCTGTCATATTTGGCTACAGCATTTAGTGCATGTGCATTCCGTTATTTTGCAGTTTATATCTACCCACACAAGACGTGCCTAATGCCGAGGAATGGATAGTGTGTCTGATAAAGGTGGAAAGATGGTCGAAAGTGATGAACAGTCGGAGAGGGATAGTGGCGGTGGCGCAGCGATGGCCGCGCTACACCAATGCGAACTCATCCAGAACATGATCGAAATCTCCATCTCCAGTTTACAAGGGCTCCGGACCAAATGCGCGGCGTCCAACGATCTCACCCAGCAAGAAATACGCACTTTAGAGGTAATTATAATGCAGAGAACGCTTAAAAATAGCAGGCCAAATTGCAGTGTCATGCAGGCGTCCGCCACAGTGATGGGCTGCAGGCTATCTCTCTCTCCCTGGTTGCATTAAGAGTATCGCCTCATCCGTCTCTTCCTATTTTTGCAGTATACAGTTGTGTGTGTTGTGCTCCACGGTGTGATGGCCTACAATGTACGGACAATAATATATGTAAATATGATTTATATAGATCTCACTCTGGCCACTCATCCTATTGATGCTCAAAGGCTATAAATAGAAATTCTTACTAGCGTTTGATGAGGTTGTTATTTTGACCTCTTTCTCTAGGTGAAATATTTGGCAGTAACCCCCGGATATCTTGCAGCATTAGACTGCGTATTTTTAATCTTTGTCCATCCCGTGGACTGCTATGCTGCAATCTGCACGTTAATTTGTCCCAGTTTTATACTATTTTCAGTTCGAAGCCTCTGCATCAACATACCAAAGTATCGTACAAAAAGACAAATAAATAGTCCACTCATCGCTATGTTGTGAGTGATTTCATGGGTTCTCCCGATTGGAGTTGCTAAAGCTATTAAAGCCCCCACCGTATTAAGGCCGAAGTGTCAATATGCCTACCCCGCCTTAAACGTCTACCAATCTGCTGCACCTGTAGCGATAATTTATGAGAAATCAATACAATCGTGTATCGGATGACGTGGTGGCCTGTGCAAACAATTCTGATGGACGAGTAGTTTGCGCATAGGGTGATGGCCCGTATTTAGGACCACCGCAATGGCAAGGGCTAAGCGCTAACTTATAATTTGACATCAACTGGCAAAACCGGAGACTCATATTTAGCATATTTGGCACAATTAAGAAATGTTTTTTTTTAGTGGAATTCGTATGAAGTCTACCATTTTATGGAGAGCTAGCTGCTGCTGGCATGTTTGGATGTATTTAATAGGATGTTATGTTCTGAAGTTGGATGGCATGGTTCGTGATGTTATAATATCAAACTACAGTCTGTTCCATCCCCGTCCAAACATGGCGATTATCCCTTGTCTGGATGTACTAAGGGACATCTGGACCTTGGCGTTGTGAAATCCAAAATAACACATTTTTGCTCTTGCTGTTACCAGACGCAACACGCTTTGTTTGAAGCATTTGGCACTGGCGTCTTTGCATAATATTGTGCGTTAGCCTACATGCTTTCTAATTATGATTAGTCTGTGTCATAATAAGCCGTATTAGCTTGTGCAGATGATGGCTCTTGTCACATAGAGTGTGAAGTGTAGATATTGGCAGCTCTGTTTTCTCCCCTTTGGAGAAACTAATCGGCCGATCACCATTTCCAGTTGGTTTGATGACGTCCATGTGCCTTGGCCCAGTAGTTTGTTGTTGTTCTGTCATAGCTGGACTGGCTGTGCTGAGCATCACTATTGATATAAAACATCACACTGATAAGGGGAAGGCGATTGACTTAGTTGTAAATTGTGCCTTTTATTGGCTTAAATTGCATGACTAACAACAGCACCGTTGTAAGCCAGTTTTGCTGAGGTCTTTGAATGGGTGCTTTCCCCCCCCTATTCAGCTTCCTTTTTATCCTTCCTCTCCCAATTACCCCAGATTACGGAATTATGTCCGTTTTTCCTCCATTTTACCTCCATCATATTACTAGCTGTAATCATAAGTGCTGTCGCTGATAAACAGGATAGCTAGAGGACACATCTCATGGGAGCTGACTCTGGAGAGGATCTGGATTGATTCTCACCAGACTTGGGCAGCACCTACAGCGAGCTATTTTCTGAGATGATGTTATCAACAAGCCCTTCTTCTTTAGTTGTGCCAGTGGAGCCAGTGGTAACTTTCCCCAGTGACTCTTGCTTATTTTGCAGATTAGTAGTATTAATGTCCTAAGGCTGGTTTTGCACACAGGTGTTCCATTGCAGAGCTTAATGTTAAAAGACATGAGGCGCACGGCCAGGCCTGCCCCCTGCCTCCCTCCTCAGTCCTAGTCTTAATGTAGAAGCTCAGGTCTGCCTCCCTCCTCAGTCCTAGTCTTAATGTAGAAGCTCAGGTCTGCCCTCTGCCTGCCTCCTCAGTACTAATCTTAATGTATAAGCTCAGGTTTTTCTACTTTTATCTTTTGCCTCCTGAGTTCAAGGGTGTTGGTTGGGTCGTCTTTTACTTAAGCGTCAACATTTGCTTGCAAAAAACTGCAGCAATTTCGAACACTTCTGTCTGGGCTAAGAACCCTTCTGTCTGGGCTGAGAACACATCTGTCTGGGCTAAGAACACGTCTGTCTGGGCTAAAAACCCTTCTGTCTGGGCAGTTGAAATGAAATGGAATGGGCATTTCAACAAATCATTCCCGATAAATGCTTAGCTTGCAAAAAGTAGGCTAGCAGGCAGCGCTTCGCTACGCTGTACTGAGATGAGATGAGAGGAGAGGAGAGGAGATGAGTGTGTTGTCTGGATAGCCAGTGGTGCTACCAGTCTGCTGAGCTGAGGGCCACTCAGGACAACAGAGTGGAACATGTCAATTTATATTACCCAGCTCTAATGGCTGTTTAATTTCCTACGTCCGACAACAACAGCTGAAGTGGCTGTCAGGCTCGCTGCTGCTGCTGCTGCTGCTGCTGCTGGTGGTGGTGCTGGTGGTGGCGACAGCTGGGCACTCCCCCTGTTGAAGCCCAGGAGCGCCTCTTCCAGAGCTGTGTACTTGAGGCCAATCAAGAGGGGCTTGAACTCCTGTTGGCTCCTCTCAGACGTCTTTATTACACCTCTTCATGGTGTATTTTTATAGCGTGCGGGCTGCTCGCGCTGCTCAGGCCGCTCAGGCCTGCCTCGCCACCAGATAATGGTGCTCGGCTCCACAAGTGAAGTGCTGCAAGGTGGTGCTTCAGCCTTTCAGACTAATCTGGGTCTAGTGTGAACCTCAAGGCTGCCTCTTTCTCTCGCTCGTTCTCGCTCTCTTTTTCTCTTCAGCTCTTCGCCTTTGTGTTGCATTTTCCATCCACATGTCTCTCTCTCTCTCTCTCTCTCTCTGCTTCTTCTCTCTTTTACTGGTCCATTGTCGCTGTATCTCCTTGCTGTCCATTTCAAGCTGTTGCTGAATTGGAGTTTTTGCTCTCTTCATCTCTCGTCCTTGAGCTCTAGGTTCTTTAAAATGTAATAGAAAAAAAAACCTTGGCTAGAGATATCGGTCTTGACCTCACTCTTAGATATGGAGCACAAGTCAGCGTCATGAAAAGAGATCTGGCAACATCACCACCCCCCCCCCCCCCCCCCCCCCCCCC